>NC_034183.2:14829990-15129990 GCF_002021735.2 Oncorhynchus kisutch | reverse complement strand
CATCAATGCAAGCTGTGGCAGGAAGGTTTGCTGTGTCTGTCAGCGTAGTCTCCAGAGCATGGAGGCGCTACCAGGAGACAGGCCAGTACATCAGGAGACGTGGAGGAGGCCGTAGGAGGGCAACAACCCAGCAGCAGGACCGCTACCTCCGCCTTTGTGCAAGGAGGAGCGGGAGGAGCACTGCCAGAGCCCTGCAAAATGACCTCCAGCAGGCCACAAATGTGCATGTGTCTGCTCAAACGGTCAGAAACAGACTCCATGAGGGTGGTATGAGGGCCCAACATCCACAGGTGGGGGTTGTGCTTGCAGCCCAACACCGTGCAGGACATTTGGCATTTGCCAGAAAACACCAAGATTGGCAAATTCGCTACTGGCGCCCTGTGCTCTTCACAGATGAAAGCAGGTTCACACTGAGCACATGTGACAGACGTGACAGAGTCTGGAGATGCCGTGGAGAACGTTCTGCTGCCTGCAACATCCTCCAGCATGACCGGTTTGGTGGTGGGTCAGTCATGGTGTGGGGTGGCATTTCTTTGGGGGGCCGCACAGCCCTCCATGTGCTCGCCAGAGGTAGCCTGACTGCCATTAGGTACCGAGATGAGATCCTCAGACCCCTTGTGAGACCATATGCTGGCGCGGGTGGCCCTGGGTTCCTCCTAATGCAAGACAATGCTAGACCTCATGTGGCTGGAGTGTGTCAGCAGTTCCTGCAAGAGGAAGGCATTGATGCTATGGACTGGCCCGCCCGTTCCCCAGACCTGAATCCAATTGAGCACATCTGGGACATCATGTCTCGCTCCATCCACCAACAGACTGTTGCACCACAGACTGTCCAGGAGTTGGCGGATGCTTTAGTCCAGGTCTGGGAGGAGATCCCTCAGGAGACCATCCGCCAGCTTATCAGGAGCATGCCCAGGCGTTGTAGGGAGGTCATACAGGCACGTGGAGGCCACACACACTACTGAGCCTCATTTTGACTTGTTTTAAGGACATTACATCAAAGTTGGATCAGCCTGTAGTGTGGTTTTCCACTTTAATTTTGAGTGTGACTCCAAATCCAGACCTCCATGGGTTGATAAATTTGATTTCCATTGATAATTTTTGTGTGATTTTGTTGTCAGCACATTCAACTATGTAAAGAAAAAAGTATTTAATAAGAATATTTCATTCATTCAGATCTAGGATGTGTTATTTTTGTGTTCCCTTTATTCTTTGAGCAGTGTATATGGATGGCCTATATGTCTTATATGTACATATCTACGTCAACTAGCTTGTACACCTGCACATCGACATGGTACTAGTACCCCATGTATATAGCCAAGTTATCGTTACTCATCGTGTATTTATTACACTCTACTCTTCCCTTTCATAATCAAGTTGCTATCTTCTATGGCAACCCCCATTGTAATAACTGCACTATATCGAGTTACCTTATTTTGAAGCGATCAAGTGTGGTTACTCCTCAACCACCCTCAATCGAGTAACCTTGTTCTGAAGCGATTGGCTGTGGTTAAAGTAATAAAAAGTGCACGCTCAAATCTTTTCAAACGAATAGGCTAAGGTCATCATGCCAAACCAAATTAAAACCTGAACTAATCAACGCAATTAGCAGTGGCTCAGATGTGCTACAGACACTTGTACAGACAATATGCATCTCAATATGTTCATCTCGGTCAAATTTCAAATTGAATTCGGTTAGGAAATCTACTTCGTGCATGACACAAGTAATTTTTCCAACAATTGTTTACAGACAGATTATTTAACTTACAATTCACTGTATCACAATTCCAGTGGGTCATTAGTTTACATAAACTAAGTTGACTGTGCCTTTAAACAGCTTAGAAAATTCCATAAAAAGATGTCATGGCTTTAGAAGATTCTGGTAGGCCAATTGACATCATTTGAGTCAGTTGGAGGTGTACCTGTGGATGTATTTCAAGGCCTACCTTCAAACTCAGTGGCTCTTTGCTTGACATCGTTGGAAAATCAAAAGAAATCAGCCAAGACCTCAAAAGAAATTTGTGTAAACCTCCACATGTCTGTTTCATCATTGGGAGCAATTTCCAATCGCCTGAAGGTACCACGTTCATCTGTATAAACAATAGTGAGCAAGTATAAACACCATGGGACCACGCAGCTGTCATGCCGCTCAGGAAGGAGGCGCGTTCTGTCTCCTAGAGATTAACGTACTTTTGTGTAAAAAGTGCAAATCAATCTCAGAACAACAGCAAAAGGACATTGTGAAGATTCTGGAGTAAACAGGTACAAAAGTATCCATATCCACAGTAAAACGAGTCCTATATTGCAATAACCTGAAAGGCCTCTCAGCAAGGAAGAAGCCACTGCTCCAAAACCACCATAAAAAAAGCCAGACTACGGTTCGCAACTGCACATGGAGACAGAGATCGTACTTTTTGGAGAAATGTCCTCTGGTCTGATGAAACAAAAAAAAAGAACTGTTTGGCCATAATGACCATTGTTATGTTTGGAGGAAAAAGGGGGCGGCTTGCAAACCGAAGAGCACCATCCCATCTGTGAAGCATGGGGGTGGCAGCATCATGTTGTGGGTGTGCTTTGCTGCAGGAGGGACTGGTGCTCTTCACAAACTAGATGGCGCCATGAGGCAGGAAAATTATGTGGCTATATTGAAGCAACATCTCAAGACATCAGTCAGGAAGTTAAAGCTTGTTCGCAAATGGGTCTTCCAAATGGACAATGACCCCAAGCATACTTCCAAAGTTGTGGCAAAATGGCTTAAGGACAACAAAGTCAAGGTATTGGAGTGGCCATCACAAAGCACTGACCTCAATCCAATAGAAAATGTGTGGGCAGAGCTGAAAAAGCGTGTGCGAGCAAAGAGGCCTACAAACCTGACTTAGTTACACCAGCTCTGTCAGGAGGAATGGGTGGTTAGAGCGTTGGACTAGTAACCGGAAGGTTGCAAGTTCAAACCCCCGAGCTGACAAGGTACAAATCTGTCGTTCTGCCCCTGAACAGGCAGTTAACCCACTGTTCCTAGGCCGAATTTGTTCTTAACTGACTTGCCTGGTTAAATAAAGGTTAAAAAAAATAAAAAGAATTCACCCAACTTATTGTGTGAAGCTTGTGGAAGGCTACTCGAAAAGTTTGACCCATGTCAAACAATTTAAAGGCAATGCTACCAAATACGAATTGAGTGTATGCAAACTTCTGACCCACTGGGAATGTGATGAAAGAAATAAAAGCTGAAATAAATAATTCTCTCCACTATTATTCTGACATTTCACATTCTTAAAATCAAGTGGTGATCCTAACTGACCTAAAACAGGGAACTTTTACTAGGATTAAATGTCAGGAATTGTGAAAAACTGAGTTTAAATGTAGTTGGCTAAGGTGTATGTAAACTTCTGACTTCAACTGTACATTGTTCATAAACCGGATAATTGTCCTTGCACTACTTGCACCATTTTCCTCTGTTACAAATAGTAAAAATTCCTGACTTCTCTTCCCCTGGAATACACAGGCAGTCTGGTGATTTGCACAAGGCATCTGTTTTCCATTTCCTGACCCCCTGTCAGGGCATCTCAGTCGCAAAAGGAGAAAAGGAGAGCAGGTTATTTGTTCTTGTGATAGCTTGTAAGGGGGTGCCGTCTGTAAATCTTGGCCCGGGAATGTAACTTCATCCCCGGGCTCTCGTTATAACAAAGCCAAACAAGGCCCACTCTCCTCTTTGCACTTTGTGGGCCTAGAACAGGTTACATCCACCAGAGGTGGCAACCTCCCTAAAAATGCTCTCACAATAAGAGATGTTTTGGATTCGTAGATTAAATACCATTCATCCTTGAGGTCTAAATTATGATTTCTCATTCAGACCATTCTTGTATACTATCAAATCAAATCAGATTTATTTACATAGCCCTTCTTACATCAGCTGAAATCTCAAAGTGCTGTACAGAAACCCAGCCTAAAACCCCAAACAGCAAGCAATGCAGGTGTAGAAGGACGGTGGCTAGGAAACACTCCCCTAGAAAGGCCAAAACCTAGGAAGACACCTAGAGAGGAACCAGGCTATAAGGGATGGCCAGTCCTCTTCTGGCTGTGCCAGGAGGAGATTATAACAGAACATGGACAAGATGTTCAAATGTTCATAAATGACCAGCATGGTCAAATAATAATAATCACAGTAGTTGTCGAGGTGCAACAAGTCAGCACCTCAGGAGTAAATGTCAGTTGGCTTTTCATAGCCGATCATTAAGAGTATCTCTACCGCTCCTGCTGTCTCTAGAGAGTTGAAAACAGCAGGTCTGGGACAGGTAGCACATCCGGTGAACAGGTCAGGGTTCCATAGCCGCAGGCAGAACAGTTGAAACTGGAGCAGCAGCATTGCCAGGTAGACTGGGGACAGAAAGGAGTCATCATGCCAGGTAGTCCTGAGGCATGGTCCTAGGGCTCAGGTCCTCCGAGAGAGAGAAAGAAAGAAAGAGAGAATTAGAGAGAGCATACTTAAATTCACACAGGACACCGGATAAGACAGGAGAAGTACTCCAGATATAACAGACTGACCCTAGCCCTCCGACACATAAACTACTGCAGCATAAATACTGGAGGCTGAGACAGGAGGGGTCAGGAGACACTGTGGCCCCATCCGATGATACCCCCAGACAGGGCCAAACAGGCAGGATATAACCCCACCCACTTTGCCAAAGCACAGCCCCCACACCACTAGAGGGATATCTTCAAACACAAACTTACCATCCTGAGACAAGGCCGAATATAGCCCACAAAGATCTCCGCCACGGCACAACCCAAGGGGGGTGCCAACCTAGACAGGAAGATCACGTCAGTGACTCAACCCACTCAAGTGACGCACCCCTCCTAGGGACGGCATGGAAGAGCACCAGTAACCCAGTGACTCAGCCCCTGTAATAGGGTTAGAGGCAGAGAATCCCAAGGGAGAGAGGGGAACCGGCCAGGCAGAGACAGCAAGGGCGGTTCGTTGCTCCAGAGCCTTTCCGTTCACCTTCACACTCCTGGGCCAGACTACACTCAATCATATGACCTACTGAAGAGATGAGTCTTCAGTAAAGACTTAAAGGTTGAGACCGAGTCTGTGTCTTTCACATAGGTAGGCAGACCATTCCATAAGCATGCAGCTCTATAGGAGAAAGCCCTGTATCTAAAGTTCCATGCATAACACTTGTACTTTCATCAACATTTATAATGAGTATTTCTGTAAATTGATGTGGCTCTCTGCAAAATCACTTCATGTTTTGGAACTACTGAACATAACAAGCCAATGTAAAATGAGATTTTTGGATATAAATAAGCACTTTATCGAACAAAACATACATGTATTGTGTAACATGAAGTCCTATGAGTGTCATCTGATGAAGATCATCAAAGGTTAGTGATTCATTTTATCTCTATTTGTGCTTTTTGTGACTCCTCTCTTTGGCTGCAAAAATGGCTGTGTTTTTCTGTGACTTGGTGGTGACCTAATATAATCGTTTGTGGAGCTTTCATTGTAAAGCCTTTTTGAAATCAGACACTGTGGCTGGATTAACGAGAATTGTATCTTTAAAATGGTGCTTAATACTTGTATGTTTGAGAAATTTGATTTATGAGATTTCTGTTGATTTGTATTTGGCGCCCTGCAATTTCATTGGCTGTTTGGCGAGGGGTTCCCAGTCCTAGACAGGTTAAGTTCCTTGCTCAGAACATGAGAACATATGGAAGCTGGTGGTTCCTTTTAACATGAGTCTTCAATATTCCCAGGTAAGAAGTTTTAGGTTGAGGTTATTATAGGAATTATAGGACTATTTCTCTCTATACCATTTGTATTTCATATACCTTTGACTATTGGATGTTCTTATAGGGACTTTAGTATTGCCAGTGTAACAGTATAGCTTCCGTCCCTCTCCTCGACCCTTCCCTGGCTTGAACCAGGAACACATCGACAACAGCCACATTTGAAGCATCGTTACCCATCGCTCCACAAAAGCTGCGGCCCTTGTAGAGCAAGGGAACCAACTACACCAAGTCTCAGAGCGAGTAACGTTTGTTCCGCTAGCAGAACCCCGTTAACAGACAGGTTAACACAGTGTCCAAAGAAGGGCCAGAAGTATACAGAATGGAGTCGACTGCGTAGAGGTGGATCAAAGAATCACCAGCAGCAAGATCGACATCATTGATGTATACAGAGAAAAGAGTCGACCCGAGAATTGAACCCTGTGGCCCCCCATAGAGACTGCCAGAGGTCCAGACAACAGGCTCTCCGATTTGACACACTGAACTCTATCTGAGAAGTAGTTGGTGAACCAGACGAGGCAGCCTGATACCAGTGATGGTGTAGACCTAAATCAACATGTTGTTTTTGCAACAGTATCTTGTAAATCAAATTGGAATAGGCAAAGCATGAATAAGTCAACTACATGAAGTAGCTCAAAGAAAACATTGAATGTAGCCAAAGATTACAGGGTCCCCTAGGAGACACTGACCAACACTTTGGTTCTTGCCCTGTCACAATAACTCTTCTCTTGCATATTAATTTGTTGTAATGTCAAACAACACTGTATCCACTATTATCTTCTAACTATAGAATTAGAATAACCATTCTATTTCCATGATTCCAACAGTTCCCCCAGGTGTTTTGATCTAAATCGCAAGTCAAATTGCAATTGCATCATTTGGTTAAAAAAAAGGCCTCGTTTTTTTGCCCTTATCGTGCAGCCCTTACAAGGCAGTGTAGAAATTATCTCAAATGAGTGCAGAAATTATTTTTGGGTTGAAGATGTCAGAGCGCTCATTGTTCTACATTGTTCTACTGGCTGCCTGAAGGGGGAGGAGGGGCTGGGTACTTGGGTCAGTGGCGGTAAGTCATCCGTTTGGACATCACCGGCATTCCCATCACAGTCATCAATTTCACCATCAGCGCCAGAGTCCTCAGCTAAGAACGGGTTCATTGACAGTTGGGGTTCATTGACGTTTAGCCTGAGCTAAGAACGGGTTCATTGACAGTGGTGTCCAGTTCCCGTATCCATTCTAGCCGCTGCTGCCGGTCTTTTAACAGCATTTGGGCACAGGCCGGCCTGTAGTGGTCCGCCACTACACTTCGAGCATGCTGCACACCGAGGAACATGAAACTTAAGTTGTGGGGGTCCGAAGCGCATGAGAGGGCTTTTGGAGGAGGAAGTAACTTGCTCATTTAGACGGCACAGTGAAGATGAATTCAGCAGTGGAGGAGATCGTCTTGAGTGTAGTTCTTGTTATCAATCAGTCGAGCTGAAGATAATGGGGGCTGATTGTAGGGTCTAGCCCTGTGCTCCCAATGGCTGGGGAGCATGTATGGTATTCTTATCAGCTATTGGATACCTAGGTAGCGGGGTAAACCACTAGGAACAGAGACCCTCTGTGGGCAGAGCACCATAATATAAAACCATGGGCTTGCTCGACAGTGCAGACGACTGCCGACAAATCACCTTGCACCATAAATAACGACTCGTTATTATTTGTATTATTTGTAGTTAGTCAGTCACAATTTACCTATGATACATCACGGTTTTGATGCTCTCAAACATGACCCAGGTTTCAAAGTAGATACATTTGCATCCTGCAGTAGCAGTGGGTAAAATCATTAGGGAAGGAAAAAACATAATAATAATTTGCTGCTCTATAATCCGTTAGTTTATATGCAACCGTGATATATAAGGCTGAAACAACAAGAAGACAACAGTCACACAGTGGACAGAATAAATTCAATCACACATTTGTTTCATCACAAAACCAGAGAGCAACATCTTTCCTTGATTCAGTCTTATATAGCAAAATTTGAAATTGTGTTTTTTACATTTCTTTTATCCAGAGACATAGAGCTACAAACTGGTATATCATACACTGCATTTGAGGAACAATGGGAAAGTAATTCTGCTTTGATAAACTTGTAACGCCACTTCTGAGAAAATGGCCCTTGAATGTTTTGGTACACCTACTGGAGAGCTCTTCTTTGTCTACACCCATTCAGCATTGTTCACACCCTCATAAGCCAGCCCCACCCATCTCTTTAAGGATTCACATGTGAGGTCACATGCTAAACAGAGAGTAGTGTAGTAAATATTAAGACTAAAAATTGTCAACGTAGTAGCCTACAATAAGGAGAAATTCCAGGTAAACAGAAAAAAAAGAACAAGTGTCAATGCCAGTGGGGAAAGAACTACTTAAAATACAGTATGTACAAGAACAATATCAATAATCATATCAGTGATACTGGTGATAGATCAGGTGCATACAATAAGGGGTAAAGTGGCTGAGCAGCAGGGAAAAAAATCGCAGCAATGTAGCAGCAATGTATGGCGTATGTGTTAGGAGAATGTGAATAGAGGCACTGCAGATGACCAGGAACTTGCCCCCCAGTGATGAACTGGTCCGTCCCAACCATGCATGGGAATCTATATTTGGTGAGCCTGTTCCTGTCCTGCCGTTTACTTTGGTGCAGGACATGTGATGTTCTTTGTCGCACAACTCCCTGATCTTCTCAAAAAGATATGTTTGTCTTGCTGTGTCCAGTCCAGGTGGTGCTTGTACAGGCAGACCATCTATGGGAGGAAGGATGTCAGCGTTGCGCAGCAGTTCAAACCTGGTCCCGACTGATTCCGAACGCTCCTTGGCGACAACAACACCAGGCTCCTGAGCATTGAAGCTGTAAAACAGGAAATAAACCCCCCAAAATTTAGAAGACATTACAATCTTGCATAACATCAATTTACCTCCCAAGTTTAGAGAAGAAGAATAACCTCATACATTGAAATTAAAATTATATTCACCTGAAGTGTGTCATGGAAATATTGGTACAATAATATTTCTCAGATACCGGAACTTGTGAATTCAAATCGACTTTACTACAAAGTAACAAAGCCAAGCTGGTCCATGGATAATCTGCCTTTCCCAGTCCCAGCACACTCCTTTTATACAGTTTCATCCTTACATAAAATACATAGTAACTCCTCTTTGTGTAAATGATTAATACCCTTTGGCCTTCTGCCACCATTATTTATTTGTCTTGCTTCTAACTAAACTACACCCATCTTAACTGATTTCCCCTCCTCTCATTGGCACAGCCTTCAGGGCAAATATTATATTGGTGGAGAAACCACAGTGATAATACAAAAAAATAATACATATATATGTTTCTAATACAGGTGCATGTCTTATGTGTATGTCTAATGTGTATGTCCAATGGCATTCACAAGACCAGGCATGACCCAGAATGGTTAGGCCTGTATTTATCCAGCTGTGCACATTCACATGGATTCTGCTTACATACTGCTTGCACATGTCTAATGGTTAACCCTATATTGATTCTGCTTACTACTTCTAAGAAAACAGTATATATACTGGAAAATTCTCAAGGTACTGGAAAATCCCCAACAAGTGCTGGTACTGCTTGATCTGTGGCCACAACCTGAAGTACGGAGTCAGGTGTTGTTGCCAGCCATAGCTTTCCACCAGCACCATACCATCCTCCAGTCCAACCAGCTGTGGGATGTTGACCCCTGTCACAGTGCTGTCCTTCACAACACCTTGCTTGGGCCAGCTCTATTTTTGATGGAAGGCATTAGACCATTCTCCTTGTATGACTGGTGGAAGAGAGTCATATGTGTTCCACTGATGCTGAACGACAAATTCCAGATACATGTATTTTAACATTATAATACAATAGATGGCAGTAATCACTGCCAGTAACTTGATGGGTCATGTAATCATCTGGCGAAGTGGAGTCTTTTGTTTAAACATGTAGCTAGCTATTTAGCTAGCTAGCTAAACAATGAACCATAATCCCAATTCATAGAGTACCAGCAATACAAAGCAATTGTCATAGCTAGCTAAAGTTAACCAAATAGGTTCAATGTTAGCTAGTTAAAATGAGGCTTTAACTAGCAATGCAAATGGATTTCTGAGATAATATTACTACACAAGTCATACATGTAATGTCAGCTACTGAGCCAGCCACCTAACGCCAGCTAGCTGTCAAACAGTATGCTTAACTTGGGGTCTTTTGTTTAGACATGTAATGGTGACTAACCCCATTCTGTACAAATGTGTGCAACCGCAGCATTTAAATGAGGTTGCAAACAGTACGCTTTAAATTGGGGTCTTTTGTTTAGACATGTAATGATGACTAACCCCATTCTGTGCATATTTGCGCAACCGCAGCATTCAAACGAGGCTGCAATTAAAACTAATAGGACTGTAGCGATTGTGTTGCATTAACATCTGGGGTGTGAACTACGTTTCTATCTAAGCGTTGATTGCCATGGTAATGGCCCGATAGTACTAGAGAATTTATTTTTATTTTTAAACTGACTCCTCTGATACTGTATGTTAAATTGTGACATGTCATGACGTAACTTACGGTTGGTGCCGGCTCAGCGCATCTGGCCGCCAGTGCGTCTCTATGGCCTAGGATATGCGCCGGCTCTGTGCACTGTGTCTCCGGTGCATCTGCACAGCCCAGTGAGTCCTGTGCCAGCGCCCCGCATTTGCCGGGCGAAAATAACCATCCAGCCAGGACGGGTTGTGCCGGCTCTACGCTCGAGACCTCCAGCGCGCCTCCACGGCCCAGTGTATCCGGTGCCTACTCCAAGAACCAGGCCTCTTGTATGTCTCCCCAGCCTGGTAAGCCCTGTGGCAGCTCCACGCACCAGGCTGCCCATACGTCTCCTCACTCCAGTGATGATCCATGGCCCGAAGCCTCCAGTGATGATCCATGGCACGAAGCCTCCAGTGATGATCCATGGTACGAAGCCTCCGGTGATGATCCATGGCACGAAGCCTCCAGTGATGATCCATGGCACGAAGCCTCCAGGATTCACTCCCCCTTTCCCTATCACGCAGTAGGTTTCGCTTCCCCACCCGCCATTTTCAAAAAGACCCGAAGGAGCTCATTGCCTTCTTCAATCATGCAGAGACGGGCAGCATGAGGGTCTCGTCATTGATTTAGCTGAAAAGGGGAGAAATTGTTCTTTATAGTGGTATTCATATTACAGTTGACCTAGAAGTATTATGTTTTTTGGGTGCTAAATAAGGTTAATTGTACAGAACAACGATGTACAAAAGTTTGTTAGCTACCTAGATAGCTAAAGAATGAACCATAATCCCAATCCATAGAGTACTAGCAATACAAACCGATTGTCATAGCTAGCTAAAGTTAACCAAATAGGTTCAATGTTAAGATATCTAGATATCTAGCTAACAGTAGGCTTTAACTTGCAATGAAAACAACTTTCTGACAACATTAGAAACATATAATATCAGAAACTGTAGCTAGTCTCTTACCCGTATACATGGATGAACGCTTCACGGCAGACTGCAACCCCTTTCATTAAATAAGACGTCCTTTGTCATTTCCGATTTGTTTGTACAGCTTGCTCTGGTTCATACTGACCGTATGCAATGCCATAAGAATGATCAGATCTTTCTCCCTCTCTGTCACAGATTCCATGGTTGCTTGCAAAAACTGCAGTAGAAACAGCAGCTCATTTTATAGACAGAAGATGCTACAGGGCAGACCAATCCAAAACTAATCTCTCGGCATGTCCAGCCCATTCATTATCTCAGTCAATCATGGCTAGCAGGAAGGTTATTTTCTGTGGCCAACTAGGCTCTTAATGTATTTGTATTTACAGATGGCATACAAGTTTGTTATTAAGGCACATGAAAGTTCAACTGTTCCAGAAGGCATTTCTGCCAAAAAACGCATTTTGATAAAACATTTAAATAAAAGTGAAGTCATGACTTGTGACATACGCTTAGTTTCCTGAAACGAGTCACATATTGCATTAATAAACAGTTACATGACCTAGGGCATGGTCAAGCAAGTTAATGTTTCTGAATTTTCGGACTACTAAACAACTATTGATTTAGAACCATGGAGTTACCGCAAGTAGAAAAAAAACAGGAGTTGCCTCCATTAACATCATTCCAGTACCATTTGAACTAACATCATCAAATCACTTATGGTGAGTATAATACATGGACAACTTAAAGATAACAAAAACAATTTAGTTCAATCAACATAACCTAAATATCATGTGGCTGTCCATGGTAGTGATTTCTGTGTGTATGTGTGCATATGTGTAGAAAAAACATGTTGACTCACTCTACTTGTAGAGGAATGCCAATACCATCCTCCTCTCTTTCATGTTGCCAAAACGGTATATGACTGTCATACAGTAGCCTCCAGGCTTTTAGTTTTTGTTGTCTTAGAATAGGCTACCTGACTAAAAGGCTGGTTAACTAGCCTTGCTTACTTTCATAGGGAACGATGAGCCAGCTAGCTAGTTAACATTGTACTACTACATCTAGCTACATATTGAATTTCCATCCTCTCAGGTAAGGGGCACAATCAAGGATTTTATGGTTGGATCAGAATCGCCGTTAAAATCATTGACCGGAACACCAAGTCCAAATCCCTTTCTCCATCCATGGCTTATTTAGGAAACGGATGATTTTAGAAAGTTAGCTAGCCACCGGAGGACAACGACACAACAAGATGCAACAATTCACGTTTTTTTCTGTTAATGACGTTTTGCTTTTGATGTCATGTGATTGGTATGAAGCCAAATCCAAACAGGCTTCCCTTGACATTTTTTTGGGGGCGGACTAACACCATTCACAGTTGAGCTCATACAGTTTAGCTCAATGCTGATTGGCTATTATTTTATACTTTTTTATCAAGAGAGGTCAACTGGTCACTGGCTTCCCTTGCTATTGAATTCAATGCTACAGGCGGCAACAATGTCATACTCTTTTTAACCAGTGTCAGGTTCTAATTTTTCAGAGTAAATAACTCACAGACACTAATTCTTCCCAAAGGCTCGTTACAGCTGTAATTCAGACAAAGACATGTTCCCATCATCACAAGTTTGCTCCATCTTAAGCAGAAATTGTGGCTATTGTTGTCTTTTGACAGTAAAAAAAAGGGGATACTCAACTTTAGACACCCATCCTTCTCTCCAATCCTTACATCTTATGGTTTGAAATGAAGAGGGTAACAGGATAATAAACCATTATTTCTCCCTTCAGGGGATCTGATCTGACCTACTGACCTCAACCCCTCCTTTGCCTAATCCACAGATGTCCTCTCGTATCACCTATCGCACTCCCGTGACTCTCTCCCGTCCACCCAGCACATTCCACAGTGGCTGTGGAATGTGTCTTTCTACAGATCTCACTCCTTTATATACTATGCGTCTGATCTATCATGTCTTTAATATCTCAATGTTCAAAGTTTACCCCGAATCCAACACCAGACAGCATCAGATAGATGGGCTCACTATGATGCTTTCTTCGGTGAGATACATTCAGCCACTTGCGAATTAAAAGACGATTATGAAAAGCAGAGCGGTGAAAGGCAAATTATTTAATACATGTTATATAGAAAGTTTGCTCCATCTTAAGCAGAAATTGTGGGTATTGTTGTCTTTTGACAGTAAAAAAAACGGGGATATCTAAAGTTGTTCCAGGTGAGGCAGGCAGTAGTGATGCACGGGTTTACTCATAACCAGCAGTCCACACAAATATTGTGTGGATGAAGGGCGGGTTGAATAAAGAGAAAACAATAACTTTAAAAATCCATAAATGTATATTTCTTCTGAAATTTATATCTATAGGCTACATTGAAGTTTTTCCTTGAATTATTTTAGACTATTTGGCATTAGTCTGTAAGCCTAAGCTTTAGGACCTAACTGTACAAGCACCAAATAGCCTACACGCCAATAGCCAAATGCCTTTGAGAATGGGCAGGAAAAATTCCTTCCATCCATGGAGGCAAACCGGACAATGTCGAAGTTTAATTCAATAAGAGAAATGCTTAAAAATTTAGAGTTGAAAATAAAGAGAAGGGACGGCCAGAAAAGTAATGTTTGGGAAAGATTTGGTGAAGTGGTAAAAGAGGATGATAGCAGTGATGGCTATGTTATGTTTGGTGATTGTGAAGCGCCATACAAATTCAACAGCCACAAGATGGGGACCTCAAATAGGCCTATGGCACAATCAAGGGAACTGTACCCTACTGTTCAGAAGGGTTAAATGGAAACTGAAATCGGGACACTGACTGTATTTAGCCCTCAGTTGACATCAGTCATTAGGTAGTATTGTTTTCTCTCACGTTCTGTACGCTTCTCATGTTTGTTCATCGGTATCATTTCATTATTAAACTCCCCTACTGCACCTGCTTCCTGACTCCCAGCTTATATGTTACATTCATAAAGCTCTGTCATCTCTGCTTCTTTCAAAGAGCAAAAATGTTTAGGGACTGGGGAGAAAATGCACAAAAAAAGGGGGGAAACATATTATGAGCAAAATTTCCAAATGACATCTGTTTGACCGGTTGTAAGGAAATAGAAAGGTGTGGAAATTAACCAACATGTTTCTAATAAGATTTCAGTTCCGCGCTTGGATTATTTTTTATGTGGTTGAAATAGGCTACAATCAGCTTTATGATGCTGATAAACATAAACTCAGCAAAAAAAGAAACGTTCTCTCACTGTCAACTGCGTTTATTTTCAGAAAACTTAACGTGTAAATATTTGTGTGAACATAACAAGATTCAACAACTGAGACATTAACTGAACAAGTTCCACAGACATCTGACTAACAGAAATGGAATAATGTGTCCCCGAACAAAGGGGGAGGGGGGTCAAAATCTTAAGTAACAGTCAGTATCTGGTGTGGCCACCAGCTGCATTAAGTACTGCAGTGCATCTCCTCATGGACTGCACCAGATTTGCCAGTTCTTGCTGTGAGATGTTACCCCACTCTTCCACCAAGGCACCTGCAAGTTCCTGGACATTTCTGGGGGGAATGGCCCTAGCCCTCACCATCCGATCCAACAGGTCCCAGACGTGGTCAATGGGATTGAGATCCGAGCTCTTCGCTGGCCATGGCAGAACACTGACTTCCTGTCTTTCAGGAAATCACGCACAGAATGAGCAGTATGGCTGGTGGCATTGTCATGCTGGATGGTCATGTCAGGATGAGCCTGCAGGAAGGGTACCACATGAGGGAGGAGGATGTCTTCCCTGTAACGCACAGCTTTGAGATTGCCTGCAATGACAACAAGCTCAGTCCAATGATGCTGTGACACACCGGCCCAGACCATGGCGGAGCCTCCACCTCCAAATCGATCCCGCTCCAGAGTACAGGCCTCGGTGTAATGCTCATTCCTTCAACGATAAACGCAAATCCGACCATCACCCCTGGTGAGACAAAACCGCGACTCGTCAGAGAAGAGCACTTTTTGCCAGTCCTGTCCAGCGACAGTGGGTTTGTGAGGACCTGACGTTGTTGCCGGTGTTGTCTGGTGAGGACCTGGCTTACTACAACAGGCCTACAAGCCCTCAGTCCAGCCTCTCTCAGCCTATTGCGGACAGTCTGAGCACTGATGGAGGAATTGTGCGCTCCGGCCATCTCTGTCGGTACTTCCGGCGCCGACAGAGATGGCTGCCTCGCTTCGCATTCCTAGGAAACTATGCAGTATTTGTTTTTTTACGTGTTATTTCTTACATTGGTACCCCAGGTAATCTTAGGTTTCATTACATACAGTCGGGAGGAACTACTGAATATACAGTGCCTTAAGAAAGTATTCGGCCCCCTTGAACTTTGCGACCTTTTGTCACATTTCAGGCTTCAAACATAAAGATATAAAACTGTATTTTTTTGTGAAGAATCAACAACAAGTGGGACACAATCATGAAGTGGAACGACATTTATTGGATATTTCAAACTTTTTTAACAAATCAAAAACTGAAAAATTGGGCGTGCAAAATTATTCCGGCCCTTTACTTTCAGTGCAGCAAACTCTCTCCAGAAGTTCAGTGAGGATCTCTGAATGATCCAATGTTGACCTAAATGACTAATGATGATAAATACAATCCACCTGTGTGTAATCAAGTCTCCGTATAAATGCACCTGCACTGTGATAGTCTCAGAGGTCCGTTAAAAGCACAGAGAGCATCATGAAGAACAAGGAACACACCAGGCAGGTCTGAGATACTGTTGTGAAGAAGTTTAAAGCCGGATTTGGATACAAAAAGATTTCCCAAGCTTTAAACATCCCAAGGAGCACTGTGCAAGCGATAATATTGAAATGGAAGGAGTATCAGACCACTGCAAATCTACCAAGACCTGGCCGTCCCTCTAAACTTTCAGCTCATACAAGGAGAAGACTGATCAGAGATGCAGCCAAGAGGCCCATGATCACTCTGGATGGCCTGCAGAGATCTACAGCTGAGGTGGGAGACTCTGTCCATAGGACAACAATCAGTCGTATATTGCACAAATCTGGCCTTTATGGAAGAGTGGCAAGAAGAAAGCCATTTCTTAAAGATATCCATAAAAAGTGTTGTTTAAAGTTTGCCACAAGCCACCTGGGAGACACACCAAACATGTGGAAGAAGGTGCTCTGGTCAGATGAAACCAAAATTGAACTTTTTGGCAACAATGCAAAATGTTATGTTTGGCGTAAAAGCAACACAGCTCATCACCCTGAACACACCATCACCACTGTCAAACATGGTGGTGGCAGCATCATGGTTTGGGCCTGCTTTTCTTCAGCAGGGACAGGGAAGATGGTTAAAATTGATGGGAAGATGGATGGAGCCAAATACAGGACCATTCTGGAAGAATGGAGTCTGCAAAAGACCTGAGACTGGGACGGAGATTTGTCTTCCAACAAGACAATGATCCAAAACATAAAGCAAAATCTACAATGGAATGGTTCAAAAATAAACATATCCAGGTGTTAGAATGGCCAAGTCAAAGTCCAGACCTGAATCCAATCGAGAATCTGTGGAAAGAACTGAAAACTGCTGTTCACAAATGCTCTCCATCCAACCTCACTGAGCTCGAGCTGTTTTGCAAGGAGGAATGGGAAAACATTTCAGTCTCTCGATGTGCAAAACTGATAGAGACATACCCCAAGCGACTTACAGCTGTAATCGCAGCAAAAGGTGGCGCTACAAAGTATTAACTTAAGGGGGCTGAATAATTTTGCACGCCCAATTTTTCAGTTTTTGATTTGTTAAAAAAGTTTGAAATATCCAATAAATGTTGTTCCACTTCATGATTGTGTCCCACTTGTTGTTGATTCTTCACAAAAAAATACAGTTTTATATCTTTATGTTTGAAGCCTGAAATGTGGCAAAAGGTCGCAAAGTTCAAGGGGGCCGAATACTTTCGCACGGCACTGTAAGAGCAACGTCAACTCACCATCATTACGACCAGGAATAGGACTTTCCCGAAGCGGATCTTGTGTTTTGCCTTCCACCCAGGACAATGGATCGGATCCCAGCCGGCGACCCAAAACAACGACGTCGTAAAAGGGGCAAACGAAGCGGTCTTCTGGTCAGGCTCCGGAGACGGGCACATCGCGCACCACTCCCTAGCATACTACTCGCCAATGTCCAGTCTCTTGACAACTAGGTAGATTAAATCCGAGCAAGGGTAGCATTCCAGAGAGACATCAGAGACTGTAACGTTCTTTTCTTCACGGAAACATGGCTCACTCGAGAGACTCTATAGAGTCGGTGCAGCCAGCTGGTTTCCTCATGCATCGCGCCGACAGGAACAAGCAACTTTCTAATAAGAAGAGGGGCGGGGGCGTATGCCTTATGATTAACGAGACGTGGTGTGATCATAACAACATACAGGAACTCAAGTCCTTCTGTTCACCTGATTTAGAATTCCTCACAATCAAATGTCGACCGCATTATCTACCAAGGGAATTCTCTTAGATTATAATCACAGCCGTATATATTCCCCCCCAAGCAGACACATCGATGAACAAACTTTATTTGGCTCTATGTAAACTGGAAACCACATATCCTGAGGCTGCATTCAATGTAGCTGGGGATTTTAACAAGGGTAATCTGAAAACAAGACTCCCTAAATTCTATCAGCATATCGATTGTGTACCAGGGCTGGTAAAACCCTGGATCATTGTTATTCTAACTTGATGGAAATTGATGTAAAAAACGTATCACTAGCCACTTTAAACAATGCCACTTAATATAATGTTTACATACCCTACATTACCCATCTCATATGTATATGTATATACTGTACTCTATATCATCTACTGCATCTTTATGTAATACATGTATCACTAGCCACTTTAAACTATGCCACTTTGTTTACATAACCTACATTACTCATCTCATATGTATATACTGTACTTGATACCATCTACTGCGTCTTGCCTATGCCGTTCTGTACCATCACTCATTCATATATCTTTATGTACATATTCTTTATCCCTTTACACTTGTGTGTATAAGGTAGTAGTTGTGGAATTGTTAGGTTAGATTACTCGTTGGTTATTACTGCATTGTCGGAACTAGAAGCACAAGCATTTCGCTACACTCGCATTAACATCTGCTAAACATGTGTATGTGACAAAGAAAATTTGATTTGATTCCTGGTGTAACTCAGGCAGCTGTTGTTGCCATCCTGTACCTGTCCCACAGGTGTGATGTTCTGATGTACCCATCCTGTGCAGGTTTTATTACACGTTGTCTGCCACTGTGAGGACGATCAGCTGTCCGTCTTGTCTCCCTGTAGCACTGTTTTAGGCATCTCACTGTATGGACATTGCAATGTATTGCCCTGGCCACATCTGCAGTCCTCATGTCTCCTTGCAGCATGCCTATGGCACGTTCACGCAGATGAGCAAGCAACCTGGGCATCTTTCTTTTGGTGTTTTTCAGAGTCAGTAGAAAGGTCTCTTTAGTGTCCTACGTTTTCATAACTGTGACCTTAATTGCCTACCGTCTGTAAGCTGTTAGTGTCTTAACGAACGTTCCACTGGTGCATATTCATTAATTGTTTATGGTTCATTGAACAAGCATGGGAAACAGTGTTTAAACCCTTTACAATGAAGTCATTGGTTTACATTGGTCAACATTGGTTTACATTGGTTTATGACTATACCACTCATCGTGTGACACCTCCTACCTGTAGTGTGTTTTGTATTTGCCGTCTTTTTCGATCTTTCAACCTCTCTTCTTCAGACCTTAGTGAGTGAATGACATACATGTACATTCAATATGAAAATATATTCAGGTCAGTCTGGCTACAGTGAAACAAGTGATTTTAAGGATGTAAATTAAACGTTTTTATAACGTTCAAGAGTAATGGCATGGGAAAGTTCTGCAGGAGAACTTGGCATCAACAAGGCACCACCACCACACATCCACTAGTGATGAGAATTTCACAATTTATACATACAGTGGGGCAAAAAAAGTATTTAGTCAGCCACCAATTGTGCAAGTTATCCCACTTAAAAAGATGAGAGAGGAATGTAATTTTCATCATAGGTACACTTCAACTATGACAGACAAAATGAGAAAAGAAAATCCAGAAAATCACATTGTAGGATTTTTAATGAATTTGTTTGCAAATTATGGTGGAAAATAAGTATTTGGTCACCTACAAACAAGCAAGATTTCTGGCTCTCACAGACCTCACAGCACTGTAACTTCTTATTTTTATTCCTCCACTCGTTACCTGTATTAATGGCACCTGTTTGAACTTGTTATCAGTATGAAAGACACCTGTCCACAACCTCAAACAGTCACACTCCAAACTCCACTATGGCCAAGACCAAAGAGCTGTCAAAGGACACCAGAAACAAAATTGTAGACCTGCACCAGGCTGGGAAGACTGAATCTGCAATAGGTAAGCAGCTTGGTTTGAAGAAATCAACTGTGGGAGCAATTATTAGGAAATGGAAGACATACAAGACCACTGATAATCTCTCTCGATCTGGGGCTCCACGCAAGATCTCACCCCGTGGGGTCAAAATTATCACAAGAACGGTGAGCAAAAATCCCAGAACCACACGGGGGGGCCTAGTGAATGACCTGCAGAGAGCTGGGACCAAAGTAACAAAGCCTACCATCAGTAACACTCTACGCCGCCAGGGACTCAAATCCTGCAGTGCCAGACGTGTCCCCCTGCTTAAGCCAGTACATGTCCAGGCCCGTCTGAAGTTTGCTAGAGAGCATTTGGATGATCCAGAAGAAGATTGGGAGAATGTCATATGGTCAGATGAAACCAAAATATAACATTTTGGGAAAAACTCAACTCGTCGTGTTTGGAGGACAAAGAATGCTGAGTTGCATCCAAAGAACACCATACCTACTGTGAAGCATGGGGGTGTAAACATCATGCTTTTGGGCTGTTTTTCTGCAAAGGGACCAGGACGACTGATCCGTGTAAAGGAAAGAATGAATGGGGCCATGTATCGTGAGATTTTGAGTGAAAACCTCCTTCCATCAGCAAGGGCATTGAAGATGAAACGTGGCTGGGTCTTTCAGCATGACAATGATCCCAAACACACCGCCCGGCCAATGAAGGAGTGGCTTCGTAAGAAGCATTTCAAGGTCCTGGAGTGGCCTAGCCAGTCTGCAGACCTCAACCTCATAGAAAATCTTTGGAGGTAGTTGAAAGTCCGTGTTGCCCAGCAACAGCCCCAAAACATCACTGCTCTAGAGGAGATATGCATGGAGGAATGGGCCAAAATACCAGCAACAGTGTGTGAAAACCTTGTGAAGACTTACAGAAAATGTTTGACCTCTGTCATTGCCAACAAAGGGTATATAACAAGTATATAACAAGTATTGAGAAACTTTTGTTATTGACCAATTACTTATTTTCCACCATAATTTGCAAATAAATTCATTAAAAATCCTAAAATGTGATTTTCTGGATTTTTTTTCTCATTTTGTCTGTCATAATTGAAGTGTACCTATGATGAAAATTACAGGCCTCTCTCATCTTTTTAAGTGGGAGAACTTGCACAATTGGTGGCTGACTAAATACTTTTTTGCCCCACTGTATATTTCAGGGTGTAGAAGACGTCGCCCCCAAGAAGTCACAGCAAGTCACATCAGCGTCCAGCTCTGCAGGAGGTTGATGTATGAATTGTGTATGTAGCGTAAAAACAGGTCCCAAAAAGTGTCAAAAATAATAAACAAGAAAAAGTATGAACAATAGTGTGCTTTGCATGCTGCAAGCACAGAAAAAATAATAACTTTTCATAAAAATAGTGAAAATAGTATACTGAATAGCATCTTACCATCACAACAAACCTTGCTTTGGTAGGCCCTGTGATGTGAACAAGGTACAATTTTCAATTTTTTATTTAATTTTATTTCACCTTTATTTAACCAGGTAAGCTAGTTGAGAACAAGTTCTCATTTGCAACTGCGACCTGGCCAAGATAAAGCATAGCAGTTCGACACATACAACAACACAGAGTTACACATGGAATGAACAAAACATACAGTCAATAACACAGTAGTATGAGGATTCTGTGTTATGCACTATAGCCCGTTACCATATATGTGATTGAATATTATCTGCTGTTGGCTTGTGTGGATGTATGTATGTGTTTTGCAACATAGCTGACTTGAAACATTGTTAACAGTTTCAGGGCCATGGGCCTTTCTCATGATGGAAAAATACAGAATAACATGAAGACAGGAACTGTGCAATGAGTTGGGGGGGGGGGCACATTCAGAACGTAGTGTTGCGAGAACAAACAGTCTTTTGTTAGATAACAGGAGCCAGGTGCGATATAACGGTATCGAGCATGAGCGCATAGATATTCTTCACAGCAACAGTTACATCTATCAACTGAAGCGCTTAGGGGGCTGGGACGAGCCTCTGCGCCAACAATCAACGATAGGCTGGGTGAGTTTAAACCACGCCCAGTCTCTACTCTAACAGGCCGGCTCGGAAGCAGGAACTATTTCTGTCAGGGTATATTTATAATATCTTTGTCAAGAACAAGTCAGTTCTCTGTTTGCCCTGCGAGGTGGGACAGAGAGCCCGTATATACGAAAATTGTATTTACCACTAATTGCTTAGCTCATAAAAAATACATAGTATACAATCGGTAACTCATTGTCATATTTATCCTGATACCAGATTCGAATTGACGCAACTCTAACAGTAGAAAAAAAAGAAGACAAAGTCTATATACAGTGAGTGCAAATTAGGTCAAATAAGGGAGTTAAGGCAATAAATAGGCCATGGTGGTGAAGTAATTACAATATGGCAATTAAATACTGGAATGGTATATGTGCAAAAGATGGATGTGCAAGTAGAGATACTGTGGTGCAAAAGGAGCAAAATAAATAAATACAGTATGGGGATGAGGTAGATAGATGGGCTGTATACAGATGGGCTATGAACAGGTGCAGTGATCTGTGAGCTGGAATGACAATCAAATGGTACAGTTCAGTGGAATAATTTAAAGGAATATCTAACCTGAACATCATCCACACCAAAGGTCCTCCAAGGTCCAGGGGACAAGATCCGAGCAATGTTTCTGTGAAAGTAAAAGTAAAATTCAACACCTTTTTATACTCCAGCATTGCATAACAGTTTTGAACACAGTTGGAACTGAATTAGCCCAAGTATTTTTCACATGTATGGATGTTGCTGGTCCATAAAATTTATTTTCAACTGCAAACACACCATTTCTCACATCAATGCACTCACATGCCAAAACTCTTTCCTTGGACACTGTTTCAAAGCAACCTGTATGCTTTCTTCGTAAATGTGTTTTGAAGTTTTTCTTATTTAATAACTTCAGTTTGCAGTGTGGACAAGTTACAATGACTTTTCTTGACTTGCCATGTATGTTGGGACATGTATCTCAAATTGAAAATATTTTATATTATTGTAATGAAACAGGCAGGGAGCAGGGGCCTGTTGCACAAAACTAGGATAAGGGATTAAGCCAGGATATCTTGGTGATCCTGGCTCAATTGATCCGTAATCCGGTTGCACTAAAGATGGATAGGGGGCAGGAGGATATGTTATGGTATAAATTACCATGGAGATTTATTCTGTGGAGCTAGCCTGCTCCAGACCAGGCTAAATTCCAGGATCTATTTAATCTCATCCCTAATGTCAGTCAGCAGTCACCACAAATGGAAACCAATAGTTATTTCACTGCTCACTATACATTGTTATCACATATAACTAGACCCACTGTTATTAAACGTTTGTGATCATTAATTTCAATGATTTTGGATAAAAGATTTTTAGATGTTGCTATCATTAGATAATTTACAGTTTCCCATAGACTATATATAAAATGATAGAATATTAGGGCCACAGAGGGGAAAAAAACACAAGTCATAATATTGTAACCAGTTGTTTTAAAGGAGGACAGTTGTTAAAATGACAGATGTGGGGCATTTCGTGAAATTGTACTTCAGTATGGTTTCATAAACAAAGACATGCTGATGTGCCAGAATATTAAGTATCACATTGTCATAAGTATCAAAACAATATGTAGCTTTTCTGCAGAAAGAACCAGCCTCATAAATTTATGACTTTATCCTTTTTCTTCAGTGTGGCCCTAGTACTCTGTCATATAAACAAATACACATTCCATATGAATATAAAAACACAATGTGTAACATTATGTTCCTTTATTGAATAAGGACAAAACAAAGCAGGTAAACCATCAGCTCCTTTCGAAACTGAAGTCACAGTGACTCTACAAGATGGAAAGCACAGAATCCAAGCATATTATACAAAATGATACATACACATTCAAAGGTCTGTATATAACACACCCTGCATGTCTGCACACTAAAATAAATGCAGGACAAATCCATACACATCAACTGAACAGACAAATGAATGGATGCAGTAGCCTCCCTGCAGCCTTGTATTACACACAGTATACCGCACAAACATCATAAGAGGCCAAATTCGTCAAAAAACGAACCCAAAAAAAACCAAATTCCTCTGCCACCGCAGGACATATTTAACCAAAATTGAAAGCACACATACTAACTAAAATAATTCAACACATATTGGTCCCTCAGCAGCCGACCACTATCGTCATCAGGGAAGATTGCCGGATTGTCCCAGTCCATGGCTGGTGGCACTCTGGGGGCCCTCTCCTTCCTCAGGCAGGCCACATTGTGGAGGACAGCACAAGCCACAGTAATATCACATGCCCTAACAGGGCTGACCCTTAATTTGTGAAGGCAGTGAAAGCGTGCCTTCAGGAGGCCAAAGGTAATTTCAACTCTGGCCCTGGTCCTGGCATGGGCATGGTTGTAGGCCTGCTGTGCTTCCTGGGGGTCTGTGAAAGGTGTCAGGAGAAAAGGCTGGCAGCCATACCCCCTGTCTCCCAGCAACACACCAGAGAATTCACCTGTCAACACAAAATCTCATCATTACTACCTCATAAACACAGTGATATTCTTGACACAGCCATGATGGTTATAAATAGGGGTTGTGTGGCTTACCTTGTGATAGGCACTGATAGATTTCAGAGGCACTGATAGATTTCAGAGGCCCGAAAGATTCTGGAGTCATGGACTGAGCCAGGCCATTTTGCCACAACATTGCTGATCACACAGTCAGCATTGCAGACCATCTGAAATCATAAGATGAGGAATATTACACCAATCAATGCACATCACTGGCAATGCAGAGTGTTCGTCAATGGACAATATCAAAAAGTTATGTTCACCTGAACATTAAAGCTGTGAAAGGATTTCCTATTCACAAAAACGGCCTCATGGGCACCTGAGGGGGCTTTTATCCTTATGTGTGTGCAGTCCACTGGACCAATGACATTGGGGAAACCTGTCACACAAAGTAATGAGTATCCTACTATGTGTTAACAGTTGTCCTGTAATTTGTAGATCCTCTTACCTGCAATCCTATAGAACTCCTCTTTGATGTCACAGAGTCTTCTGTGGCCAGGGAAGGAGATGAAGACATCTGCTAATGCTTTGATAGCCAGACACACACTCCTTATTGTGCGGCAAATTGTGGCCTTGTTCAGCTGTTCTGCATCCCCCACTGAGTACAGGAAGGCTCCACTAGCAAAAAAGCGCAAGGCCACACAAACCATTTGCTCCACACTCAGTGCATGGCTCCGTGCAGTGCTTAATCCTGGGACCCAGTAGTCTGCATAGATACAGGTTTTCTGCAGATGGCATCAGGTATCTTTCATATAGATAGTCATCAGGGAAGGCCAGTGGGTCCAACCGGTCCCTGAAGACCCTTTCTCGCCTGAAGGCTCTCCTCAGCACAAGTGCTTCTTCATCCACCACATCTCGCACGAATGGGCATGCCATTGTCAGAGCAGAAAGGAACACACAATTTTGGGCCTTCATATAGGCTAGTGGCCACACCTGGTGCTGGGGGGGTGGGCAAAAGAGGGCGATGCCTTATAACGATGACTTGGTTGTACTGATTGCTGGGAAAATAAAAAAAAACTTAGAAAGATGCCACCGTCCTGTGTGCTCACAATAAGAGCTCATATGTCATGGCTCACTTGACTTTACGAGAATATACCTAATTTTTATTTTGAGCTGTGTCATCTTCTTGGAGCTGGGGGAGGAAAGAATAATAATGATTAATACATTTGTGTTACAGTTAGCATACAGTGTACATTGAAGGCATATCTCACCTCCCTCTCAAGTTTTTTTATTTCAAGGTCCAGTTTCCTAATTGTCCTCTTTTTTATTTCGAACTCCAGTGCAAGATTTTCCATCTTTTTCTTCTTGTACTGAATGTCTATGTCTGCCAGTTCTATTTGGCGCCGGAGGTGGTTGCCATACAACTTTCTGATAGCTTGTGAGCTCTGTGAACACAATACAATTAGCGCAGCTGGAATTTGGCAGGATGTGGTGTCCTTTTATTAATACGCACTATGTTGCCAGGCTGGTTTTCCCACTGTATAGCATCTGGTTCCTGTAAAAGAAATTAGATTTTTTGATTTTGATGAGGACTCCTCACCATTGTAGAGTAAATAGTACTTTCACAGTCTTAACATGATACCTCATGCCTTCTGGAATCCAGAGAGATGGTCTCCTCCTCATCATCGTCTCCATCATGTGCTGTTGCTGCTGCACTGGGGCCTTCACCCTATCACATTTAATCGGATTCATATTGAAGCTAGTAGACAAGACATGCCAGGCCTACAGTATGCCTTTGATGGAGTACTCACTGGATCAGCATCGTCTGGTGCTTGTGCTGGTGGCTCTAACAGGAACACAGTGCTGCCAGACACTGCAAGGCAATAGGTAAACCAAAGTCAGACAGTCCAAATTGATTCAATATGAATGTGGTTGTATCCCATGTAGAGATGGAAGGACATACCTTGAATGAAGCGGGTGGCATCTTGGGAGGAACCTATGCTCGTCTCTTTCCCCCCAGGGATCCCCTCTAAGACGGGCCTGCCTTTATTTAGCTCCAAGGCCATGTCCTCTGCTGGGGTAAGGTCAGCCTTTGGTGACCCACCACCCGTGCCTTGTCTGTGGGTATTCTTTTTCACTGCTAAAACAGTACAGACAATGTGTGAGCAGGCACCTTCTGGGTACAATATATGCTTGTGCTTTGTTAAATATTAGTCAGGGACCATACCATTCTGCAGAATGTTCTTGTATTTGATTTTGACCTGCTGCCATGTCCGTTTTGGCCCGTTCATGTTTAATCTACAGACACACACACATTTAATGGAGTCACAAAAAATTACTTGGTATTTTTGTCTTGTTTTCAGTAAAAATATCAAAGAATTTAGCATAGCTTTATACAGTGTGATGGAGTTACTTTACACAATTTCACTCATATCTGCAGTGCATTTCAATAAAAAATTTAACCGTTTCATAATTACAGTACAACTGCATTTTTGGAGATGTGAATTAAATATTTGAATTGTAATTGTGATGTTTCAGCGGAGCGGTGAGTGTGTAATTGTGCACTACTTACGCATTCAGGCGGTCTGCAATACTTTGCCACGCTTTTTCTCTTTGCTTTATCACTGTGGCGGTGTTGCCTTTCTTCTTAATTATATATTTTACCTCCTCGTATGCCTCCATGAGGATTTGTGCTTCCGACGGGGAAAAGTACGCGGCTCTAGTTGCCATGGTAAATCAGTTAATCTGTGATCTGTGGCGGGGTCTATTTGAGTGAGCCGTGAGCGCGCACCTATCCAGGATTGGTTTCACCTGGCTTAATGAATCCGTGTCTGCTCATCCTGGCTTGGTCTTTGTGCAACCAATTAAGCCTGGACGCACATGTTTTGGCTTCATTGAGCTCAGCTGAGTCATTTATCCCGGATGTCTTAATTCTACTTTTGTGCAACAGGCCCCAGTTGAAAAACGGGGAAGGTTTGGATCAAGCCACACATAGGCGGAAATCCCAGGGGGACACAACCCCCCATCCTGGGAAAAATATGATTTGTCCCCCCCCAATATATCACTGTAAACATAACTATGTCATTTCAATAATATTAATAATACGCAATGAAAGCACTTGTGCTGATTATAGACACTTAATAGCGTGTTTTTAAATTTCAAAGGATTGCGACCCCCGCCCTTTGCCTCACAATGGTTTGATCTACTGCCAGTTCCTTATCTGGCAGGTAACAGAGAGTTCGTCTCAACTTTCTGAAAGGCACTCAATGCACGTAACTGACGTGAGGCTATTCCAGTCAATCGCGCCATAGCAATGTTTTTTTTATTTTTTATGTTGGCACACTAGCTGAATTTGCTAGCTGAATTTGCAGAGCTAGCGGGCAAACATTGTCTCTCGCTCTCGTTGGCTGGCCCTCGCTTCATACTCGTCGCCAAACCCACTGGCTCCATGTCATCTACAAGACCCTGCTAGGTAAAGTCCCCCTTATCTCAGCTCGCTGGTCACCATAGCATCTCCCACCTGTAGCACACGCTCCAGCAGGTATATCTCTCTAGTCACCCCCAAAACCAATTCTTTCTTTGGCCGCCTCTCCTTCCAGTTCTCTGCTGCCAATGACTGGAACGAACTACAAAAATCTCTGAAACTGGAAACACTTATCTCCCTCACTAGCTTTAAGCACCAACTGTCAGAGCAGCTCACAGATTACTGCACCTGTACATAGCCCACCTATAATTCAGCCCAAACAACTACCTCTTTCCCAACTGTATTTAATTTATTTATTTTGCTCCTTTGCACCCCATTATTTTTATTTCTACTTTGCACATTCTTCCATTGCAAAAGTACCATTCTAGTGTTTTACTTGCTATATTGTATTTACTTTGCCACCATGGCCTTTTTTGCCTTTACCTCCCTTCTCACCTCATTTGCTCACATTGTATATAGACTTGTTTATACTGTATTATTGACTGTATGTTTGTTTTACTCCATGTGTAACTCTGTGTCGTATCTGTCGAACTGCTTTGCTTTATCTTGGCCAGGTCGCAATTGTAAATGAGAACTTGTTCTCAACTTGCCTACCTGGTTAAATAAAGGTGAAATAAAAACATGAACTATTAAACTAGCTAGTACCTATTTCATTTATGTGGCGTCGTCAAAGATGGAATCACAGATACGGAATTGGTGCTCGCTAGCTTTGCAAATTCAGCTATTGTTGGAAGCCAGCCAATATGAAACAAACTATATTAAAATTACAAAAGGTTGCAGCATATGTTGTGTAAATGGTGAACTCATGAACTCATACAGCTGTCAACTCTTGTCACTGCAGTCCGTTTCACATTTGCTAGCTACCTTTTAGATCGAAGCCCATATAGAATGATAGACGATAAAATGATATAAGCCCATCTCCTACTGTAAATAACCTACACACTGTGTGTGTGTTTGCGCAGATAGCCAGCCTGCCAGGTAGAAAAATGTCAGAAAAAAAGTAAAAAGACAGACATCAGATTATTTTTCAGTACACCAAAACGCAAAGCAAGAACCCTAGTAGCCTAAGACTAGTTGATCAAATGTTCATTAGAAAGAAGTGAAATGCTAATGGAAACGTTTCACAATGATGTCATTAGGCAGATCAGGCAACAGAGGGCACACAGACAGCAGAGCTGGGGACAGATGGGCAGGGACAGACTGGCAGAGACAGGGAATCTCAGGTAAGTTTGTTGAGTCTTTGTTTGGCAACATTATAAAAGGTTCTACCTTTTTTTGACTTGTAAAATAGGGACATAGTTGGAAAATGCCATGGATACCCTCACTCTCAACTTAAACTGGTGACTGAACTAAGATTTGTTTAAGGCAATGGTATTTATGTTGTGATTAATTGTGTAGTTTTGGGTACTGGTAGTTAGGAGTACGGCAAACACCTTATTTCTTTTCTAGGAGACAGACTGTGAGGCAGTGAGGGTGGTAAAAGGGAAAGAGCCAGGGAGAGAGACTTCAGAGGACAGTGTCACAGCCACGGCAGGACCAGGTGTCAACTTTGTTGCCTGCAGCACCAGTATAGGAGACAGTGGCGCAGCCACGGCAGGACCAGGTGTCAACTTTGTTGCCTGCAGCACCAGTATAGGAGACAGTGGTGCAGCCATGGCAGGACCAGGTGTCAACCTTGTTGCCTGCAGCACCAGTATAGGAGACAGTGGCACAGCCACTGCAGGATCAGGTGTCAACCTTGTTGCCAGCTACACCAGTATAGGGGACAGTGGCACAGCCACGGCAGGACCAGGTGTCAACCTTGTTGCCAGCTGCACCAGTATAGGGGACAGTGGCACAGCCATGACAGGACCAGGTGTCAACCTTGTTGCCAGCTGCACCAGTATAGGGGACAGTGACACAGCATTGTCCAGTTACCTCAGTGATGGCACAAAACCATATCAGCCACACCCACAATTTATAGAACCGCAAACTCTTGCCAACAGAGTGTTGACATTTCAAGAGAGATGGTTTCGCGATTTCCCCCGGCTACATTATAATCCATCAATAAAAGGAGCGTTGTTTTCACTGTAGCCAAGGGTTTTCAAGCCAGCCATATTTTGGCCAAAGAGCAGATGCTGCCTTCATTAGTGCAGGATTTAGGAACTGGAGAAAAGCTATTGTAAAATTCACAGCACATCAAAACTGCCAAACCCACCGCCACTGTGTAACTGCAACAGCACATCAGCTAAATCCAATCCGTGTCCAATTATCCAGCGCGTGTGGTAAACAACAGAAATGACGAAAGCTACCTTGCACTGTATGAGAAAGCAACAACATTGATTGAATCCATTGAGACACACTCAAGAAGATTTGCTGGCAAAGCAGTGGATCACTATAGGGCATAATTTTTTAAAGTGCTGGATGGTGTGGAGGTTCATTTTGGCGACCGTTTTGACCAGGACAGTCTAAACATTCTGTAAAAGTTGGAAAGAGTGCTTCTCACGGGGGAGTTGGATGAGTCTCTAGATCAGTACCCTGAGCTGAACATAGATTCTCTTTCAGTGCAGTTGCCTCTCTTTCACAACAAATACCCCTGTAGCAGCAGTTGAGAGGCAGCAGAGGTCCTCAGGAGGCTTCCAGTGGAGGTGCGGGGGTTGGTTGACCAAGTTGAGGTGCTGATCAGAATTTTGTCTGTAATGTACATAAAGACAGGCTGTGGACAGTCTTGAGGGAAAATATCTGCCAGCAATTTGTTGGATCCATTGAAACCCTCAAACATAGGTTTGGTTCTTTTGTTCAGTGATGTGTATAGCAGTGGTTCAACCTTTTTTGAGTACTGGAACCGCTGCATATTTTGATGAAAGGCAGGCAAGGTTTTGAGTGGTCCTCAGGGACCTCCACACCCTCTATATTATATGTAAAGTTAGTGGAATCCTTGTGCTGCTGAATACGTTCATTACACTTTTTTATTTCATGGACCCCTTGCCATTACACCAGGGACCCCTAGGGGTCCACCTACCCTGTTTGAGAACCCCTGGTGTATAGTATGATATTTGTTATTTTGTTTAGTCGTTTTTAGTACATGACAGTACACTTACTAATTATTTATTTTATTTTATTTAAAATTGCATACTTTGTGTGACATACTTGTCCATAGCTGTTGTTTGAAGAGTTGAGACACTGACTGAACAATAACTAAGTATTTCTGAAGGATATTTTGGTTGACTTGTTTGGGTTTTTCATTGAAGTAGTTATCTTGCTTTTAGAACTGTACTTATTCTGAGCGTTTTGTTCTTGTAAAGATGTTGTAATAGACTCAAACCAGTGGCACATATTTAATGACTATATAAATGAATCAGAAAAAGTTCAATAAAAAGGACAGTTCAGTGCGTAGACCAACTTTGTGATGGTTCTCAATGGAGATTATTTGAGATGAGATCTCACCATGTTCATTGTATTTATGAAACCTGCACCCATACAGTGTATACAGTACCATTACCCCCTACTGGCCTTGCTTGGTATTGCTGGTTGTAAATACAAATACCTGCAAACATACTGGACTGATAAGGAACACTGCTATAACTATTATTATTAGTAGTATTATAATGATTTAAACAATTTAATAAGTTGGGACAACCCTTCATTTAACTACTGTACCTATCAATTATCCAGTAGTAGTAATTATGGTTCCTCAATAAACATTTAACATATTACAACGTAGGCTATGTGTTACAGCACTACTTTTGGTGTCACCCTCAGGAATTGCTCTAGAGAAAATGTAATGTAATTGTCCCCTCCAAAGTTGATATCAGATTTTCACCTCTGAAGCCACACCCACCAAATGGGAACAAAAGTACCAAGAACGTTTTGGGGGAAACGTGTGGTTCAGTATAAACAGTTCCGCAACGTAGCAAACGTTCAAGCGAATTGAACGCACCTCAGAAAAAAGTTACCGTAGCAAACGTAGTTGTCGTGGTTGATGAAACTGGAGTCAAAGGAGCAATTTGAGGATTACGGGTTTTAACAGACAATGTGTTTTTAGGATAGGATCATCTGTAAATGCCTTTTCAGAAAAAGTTACCGTAGAAAACGTAGTTGGTGTGGCTGCTGAAGCTGGAGTCAAAGGAGCAATTTGAGGATTACGGGTTTTAACGGACTAGGTGTCTTTAGAATAATCTGTAAATACATTTTCTAAAATATAATTTTAGGTCTATCTCTTACTAACATGAAGTAAATAGTTATCTGTCCATGCTGGACAGCAGATAACTCAAACTGTAGGCTAATATTTTCTGACTAAAGCAAGGCAATTCTGTAAGGCAGTGTTTATTTGACCGACTGAAAAGGAAGAAAGTAGGCTATATTAGGCTAAATGATCCTGCCTATGATATTGTGATTTATTAATACATTTTCGAATTCCAAAGCGCATAGCAACTCAGACTAGCATGATGCACACGTGACCCAGGGTGGTCCATAGTAGCTGACTAAACTCAACCCATCGTGAAGGAAGTTTCTGATTAACTCCAACCGAGTCGAGCAGAGAACAGGCTTTGTGGAATTAATCTCCGACTAAATAGATTCGTTCAAGGTCAATACTTAAAAAAAAGATTTAGTTCAGAAACGCATACCTTGAATCTCAGACGACAGGCCTAGGTCTCTAAATACTTATTGAGCATGCGCATTTTCGCTTTGTTGCCATCTTCGAGATACATAAATGAGCATGCAGTCAATGGTATTAACTTTTGAAAACGTATAGATTTCAGCAAACAAAGGCACGCATCTACAGAGGACAAACATAGGTACACGGTAAGCGTTTTATAATGTACATTAAAGTAGGCTATAGACCTTGGGTGAATGGAGTAGTCGCGCCCTTACAAAACATATTGTAGTTTTGAAACTGCAGTATAACAAAAGTTATACTGCACTATAACTGCAGTTACACTGCAAAATTACAACTGCGAAAAAAACGTTGTTTTGGACGAAGTATTTGCAGCATACTGTAGTTATATTGCACGCTGACTGCGATCTTTTTTTGTAAGGGCGTAACGTTAGCTGAACTCCACGAAGCCTGGGGCCTCATTTATCATTAACAGTGCTTACATTTTTGACGAAATTCTGACGTAAATGGAGATTTTAGGATTTGTGTGCGCCACAAATTATGGGGATTTAGAAAACGGTCACACACAACATAGCCTAGTATGTTTTCATTGATAAAACAGTGCCATATTATATTTGTGCTTTGTGAACGAGCGCTAAAACCTGTGGAAGTTACATAGAACAAAGACATGTATACATTAGACCACGAGAGGAAAAGGCGACATGTACATGTATTTGCTAGAAAGGGCAGCATACCAAAGATTAGATAAGTGGACATACTAATGATGGAGGGACACACAGTCTATTTAGTCGTAATAAGGGCAACATACCAAAGAGCACACCGAGCTAAAAGTCCATAGGAAGCTATACATATATTATTTTTAGGACAATGAAGGGTCCTGCCACCATTATAAGCTAACTGAAAGCAGATATGGGCGTGAAGAAACAGGACACTTACATTAAAAGATAATGGTGGCAGATGGACTGGGAGAAGTAAATTCATTTGCATGTGGGATGAACTCATATGCTGTATGTGTATAAATACAGAGCCAGTGTTTAAGGAAGTTGGTTGTTCCGCGGACTGATATTTTTTATTGAAAGCCTTTATTGAATTCACAAGTTCTTGTAAGTGTTATATTTGTAAAGACGATTTTCCAACACAAACCCTGCCGTGAAAACGCCTTAGTTCACATTTTATGGTAAAAAAAACACCCTAATTTGGAGATGTTGGACCATGAAAGTTCCTTAAAGAAAGCACAATGACAAATTTCGGCAGAGGTGTGTGTGTAGAACGTTTCAGTGGTTTTTCCAAAATTGTTTTTCAATATTTTTTTATCTGTGAATGATTGGTTTCATTTCCTGGTTTCGATATATGCGCAGAAATTTAGAGGTACTACATATAATATTTTAGCATTGTAGTTCAAAAAAAAAATTTCTTTAATATATCTACAGTAGTAGAGGAATAATAGTGTTTAAAGACATTTTCCCCCCAAATAATGCATTTTAATGTTGCAGCCTTATTTGTGAGCCGCCCGCTAACCGATTGTTGGAGACTTATCTCCCTCACCAACTTCAAACATCAGCTATCTGAGCAGCTAACCGATCGCTGCAGCTGTACATAGTCTATTGGTAAATAGCCCACCCTTTTTCATCTACCTCATCCCCATACTGTTTTTATTTATTTACTTTTCTGCTCTTTTGCACACCAATATCTCTACCTGTACATGACCATCTGATCATTCATCACTCCAGTGCTAATCTGCAAAATTGTAATTATTTGCCTACCTCCTCATGCCTTTTGCACACATTGTATATAGACTCCCCCCTTTGTTTTCTACTGTGTTATTGACTTGTTAATTGTTTACTCCATGTGTAACTCTTTGTTGTCTGCTCACACTGCTATGCTTTATCTTGGCCAGGTCGCAGTTATAAATGAGAACTTGTTCTCAACTAGCCTACCTGGTTAAATAAAGGTGAAATAAAAAATAAAAGTGCCACAGCTACATGCTGTGCCTATAGGGGATTTTCCTATAGGTTATGTATCTTAGAGTACTAAGCAGAATCAATATAGGCTTTACCGTATGTGTGTGTCTGGGTCATTAGGCTAAGGGAAGGGTCATTAGGCATTTTTTTGTATCATTGCTATGGTTACTCCACCAGTAGAATCTATGCTCGGAAGTCTGTGCCATTAAGAGGAGGGATATCCAAGTTAAGATGGGTGTAAACAAGGTAGAAGCAAGACGAAGGGATAAGCCAGCAGCATACCACCTTGCATCCTACTGCTGGCTTGCTTCTGAAGCTAAGCAGGGTTGGTCCTGGTCGGTCCCTAGATGGGAGACCAGATGCTGCTGGAAGTGGTGTTGAAGGGCTAGTAGTAGGCACTCTTTCCTCGGGTCAAAAAAATATATATCCCAATTTCGGCTTGTTGCTTTGTAATAAAGTCTATTTGAATTCACAAGTTCCAGTATCTGAAAAATATTATTGGACCAATATTTCTACTACATGACACAATTTGTTAGGATGTGATACTTCTACAAATCACTCAGCTCCAGTCAATTTGACAATCGATTTTCTGGCCACAAATATAACATGTAGCACCTTTTTTAAATGGGCTATGATGTTGAACACCTAATATTGTACCGCAATACTGTAGCCTACCCATACTGTCAAGGCTACCAATCTATTTACCTTTGAGAATGCTTGGCTATTGAATGAGTGATTTGATAAATGCTAGCCTACTATTTGTTGTGGGGTGGGAATAATTTATACCACTTATGTCAGAAAAGGAGAGATGTCCTGCAATAAGATTATTTAGGCCTATAAAAGTTAAGGAAACATATTAGACGACATGCTGCTATCTCCTTACCAATGGCAAATGCACTGTTTTATCATTAGGCCTACGTTTTTATTAGCCTACCATTATTAGAATTCTTGTGCATCAAACACCTCCCATTTCTCCAAATGAACAATATGCCTATATCAAATCAAAGTTTATTTGTCACGTGTACCGAATACAACAGGTGTAGTAGACCTTACAGTGAAATGCTTACTTACTGGCCCTAACCAACAGTGCAATTTAAGTAAAAAATGGGTATTAGGTGAACAATAAGTAAGGAACTAAAAAAACAACAGTAAAAAGACAGTGAATAATAACAGTAGTGAGGCTATATACAGGCACCGGTAAATCGGACTAATTGAGGCAGTATGTACATGAAGGTATGGTTAATGTGACTATGCATATATAATAAACAGAGTAGCAGTAGTGTAAAGAAGGGTGGGGGGCACAATACAAATAGTCCTGGTAGCCATTTGATTACCTGTTCAGGAGTCTTATGGCTTGGGGCAAAAAAAATTAAGTGTTTCCTGAGAGGGAATAGGCTTTGTCGTGTGCCCTCTCCACAACTGACTTGGTGTGTTTGGACCATGTTTCTTTTTTGGTGATGTGAACACCAAGTAATTTGAAGCTCTCAACCTGTTCCACTACAGCCCCGGCGATGAGAATGGGGGCATGCTGTGTCCTCCTTTTCCTGTAGTCCACAATCATCTCCTTAGTCTTGGTTACGTTGAGGGATAGGTTTTTAGTCTGGCACCACCTGGCCAGGTCTTAGCCTATAGGGAGGAGGTCGTCTCGTCATTGTCGGTGATCAGGCCTACCACTGTCTATATATTTGCAATACAGTTAATCAACCTTCTATACTGAACAAAAATATAAACGCAACAATTTCAAAGATTTTGCTGAGTTACAGTTCATATAAGGAAATCAGCCAATTGTAATAACCTTAAACGTTAGCTTTTTTCATGGCACATATTGCACTTTTGCTTTCTTCTCCAACACTTTGTTTTTGCATTATTTAAACCAAATTGAACATGTTTCATTATTTATTTGAGGCTAAATTGATTTAGTGTATTATATTAAGTTAAAATAAGTGTTCATTCAGTTTTGTTGTAATTGTCATTATTACAAGTAAATACATTTTAAAAAATCGGCCAATTAATCGGTATCGGCTTTATTTGGTCCTCCAGTAATCGTTATCGGCGTTAAAATCATAACTGGTCAACCTCTAATTAGGAGCATAGGTTTGTTTTACTTTAGCACCATTAGACATGCATGTGCCTTGGGAGTCTGTTTATTTTTGGACCATTGCTATGGTTACGCCACCAATAGAATCTATGCCCTAATGTCTGTGCCAATAAGAAAATAGAAACCAAGCTGAAGTGAGTGCAAGGCAAAAAGATAATGGTGGCTAAATGCCAGAGTCATTAACATAAAGAGGAGTTACTATGTGTGTGACGTAAGGATAAACTGTATAGAAAGTGTGTGCCGAGGCTGGAAAGTTGGTTGATCCATGAACCAGCTCGGCTTGTTACTTTGTAATAAATTCTATTTGTATTCACAAGTTCCGGTATCTGAGAAATGAAATAAAGCAAATATTTCTACAACACGTTGTAACTGACTAAAGTGGGCAAATGCCGTTGGCATGCTGGAGAAGTGTGTTCTTCATGAATGAATCCCGGTTTCAACTCTACTTGGCAGATGACAGTGTGTATGACTTTGTGGTGCGACCGGTTTGCGAACAGTGGTTGGGTTATGGATTGGACAGGTATAACCTACAGACAACGAACACAAGTGCATTTTATTGATGGCAATTTGAATGCACAGAGATACCGTGACAAGATCCCGAGGCCCATTGTCGTGCCATTCATCAGCTGCTATCACCTCATGTTTCAGAATGATAAATGTCGCAAGGATCTGTAAACAATTCCTGGAAGCTGAAAATGTCATAGTTCTTCCATGGCCTACATACTCATCAGACATGTCTCCCATTGAGCCTGTTTGGGGTGCTCTGGATCAATGTGTACGACAGTGTGTTGCAGTTCCCACCAATATTTCCGGACAACATTCCACAGGCCACGATCAACAGCCTGGTCAACTCTTATGCAAAGGATATGTATGTGTCGTGCTGCATGAGGCAAATGGGGGTCACCAGATAGTGACTGGTTTTCAGATCCAGATTCTCAGGCACCGCCTCGCGTGTATGTCCTGGATGGCTGTGAGCTCCTCCCAGTGATGTGCTGGACAGTCGGCACCACCCTGTATAGGGCTTCCAGTTGAGGGTTGTGTACTTGCCATACCAGACGGTTTTACAACCAGTCCATGCACCATGCTCTCGATGGTGCAACTGTAAAAGTTCCTATGGGCCATGCCACATTTTTTCAGCCTCTTGAGGGAGAAGAGGCACTGCCATGCCTTCTTTACGGCTGTGCTGGCGTGAGAAGACCATGTTAAGTCCTAAGTTGTATGGACACAAGGAACTTGAAGCTCTTGACCCTCCACTGCGGCCCCGTGGATGGGGATGTGCACCCGCCCCTGTTTCCACGATTGGCACCTTGGTCTTACCTGTCGTTGAGGGAGAGGCTGTTGTCCTTGCACCACACTGCCAGGTCTCTGACCTCATCGCTGTTGGTGATCAGGCCTACCACCGTCGTGTCATCAGCAAACTTGTTGGAGCGGTGAGTGGAAACAGTCATGGGTGAACAGGGAGTACAGGGGGCTAAGCACACACCCCTTGGGGGGGCCCAATGTTGAGGGTCAGCATGGCAGAGTTGTTGCCTACTCTTACTATCTGGCTTGTCAGAAAGTCCAGTTGCAGAGGGAGGTGTTGCAATGTATGTGGATCTATCTGTTGGGTCGGTATGCAAATTGGAGTGGGTACAGGGTGTCTGGGATGATAAGAGTTCTGTGTCATGACCAGCCTTTCAAACCACTTCATTATTACAGATTTGAGTGCTACAAGGCGGTAGTCATTGTGGTAGGATGCCTTAAAGTTTTTGGGAACCGGAATGATGGTTGTCAGCTTGAAACATGGCATTACAGACTGGGACAAGGAGTGGTTGAAAATGTCTGTGAAGACGCCTGACAGCTGGTCTGCATATGCCCTGAGGACACGCCCTGGAACACCGTCCGGACTTTCTCACCGAGGCTGATGTGAGATCACCCTAACCTTGTGCGTAATTCTCCTAACCTTGTGCGTAAGTTGACCTAGTTTCCCCTGCTAGTCAAAACCGTCAGACCTGCCCTGAAAGCAGTGAGTATCCACTAATAGTACAGTGTAGCCTAGCTGATGTGACTCACGTGGCACACAGTAAAGAGAGAGCTGTCTGGACAGTAGTTGTAAATGGGTATCTTTCCAGAGTTGGCGCACCTGATTCAACTTGTCTACTAATTATCAAGCCCTTGACTACTTGAATCAGGAGATCTTAAGGTAACTGCCAAAATAAAGGAAACACCGGAGTAATTGAGAGACAAAGTATATTGAAAGCAGATGCTTCCACACAGGTGTGGTTCCTGACTTAATTAAGCAATTAATATGCTTAGGGTCATTTATAACAATTCCCAGTTGCCCATTATTTTGGCCACCATGGCTAGAAGAGATCTGTGACTTTGAAAGAGGGGTCTGAAAGGAGCATAGTGGGCTTAAGGGGTGTGTGTGGCTGCATTTACACAGGGAGCCCAATTCTGATATTTCTCCACCAATTGGTCTTTGGACGAGTCATATCAGATCTTTTCACAGCAGATATTTTTCCGAGCTGATCTGATTGGTAAAAAGACCAATAATATATATATATTTTTTAAAGTTCAGAATTGGGCAGCCTGTGTCTGTAACCAGAGCTGCATTCCAAACACTTAAAATACACACCTTATTCCCTCAGCCCTCAAATTAAGTAGACACTTCTGATGACGTATCATGATGCCTGACTAGTGTACACTTGCAGGGTGAGGGAGGAAGGAATTATTTTTAAATGGACCGCAATTGCCCGGAAAGTCATCAGTCGTGCATCCCACAATGATTCTGTTTTCAACAACCGGTAGCTTGTGGGTGCTGTATATGCGCTACAGTAAATTATGATTGCATGTCTACTTATATTAGCTATATAATTATTAATGTATGGCTACTGTATGATAGCTAGCAAAAGAATTCGCTAACTTACGTTAGATTGCCTAGCTGGAACTTCTGAAGAACTCAACAGCCTTGGTTTCTCAAATGACTGTCTCGCCTGGTTCACCAACTACTTTGCAGACAGAGTTCAGTGTGTCGAATCGGAGGGCCTATCGTCTGGACCTCTGGCAGTCTCTATGGGGGTACCACATGGTTCAATTCTCGGACCGACTTTTCTCTGTATATCAATGATGTCGCTCTTGCTGCGGGTGATTCCCTGATCCACCTCAACGCAGACAACACCATTCTGTATACATCTGGCCCTTCTTTGGACACTGTGTTAACTAACCTCCAGATGAGCTTCAATGCCATACAACTCTCCTTCCGTGGCCTCCAACTGCTCTTAATAAACACTAGTAAAACCAAATACATGCTTTTCAACCGTTCGATGCCCGCACCCGCCCGCCTGACCAGCATCACTACTCTGGACGGTTCTGACTTCGAATATGTGGACGACTACAAATACTTAGGTGTCTGGTTAGACTGTAAACTCTCCTTCCAGACTCATATTAAACATCTCCAATCCAAAATTAAATCTAGAATCGTCTTCCTATTTCGCAACAAAGCCTCCTTCACTCACGCCGCCAAACACACCCTCGTAAAACTGACTATCCTACCGATCCTTGACTTAGGCGATGTCATTTACAAAATAACCTCCAACACTCTACTCAGACTACATCCAATTTGCTATCACAGTGCCATCTGTTTAGTCACCAAAGCCCCATATACCACCCACCACTGCGACATGTATGCTCTAGTCGGCTGGCCCTCGCTACATATTCGTCGTCAGACCCACTGGCTCCAGGTCATCTATACGTCTATGCTAGGTAAAGCTCCGCCTTATCTCGGCTCACTAGTCACGATAACAACACCCACCCGTAACACGCACTCCAACAAGTATATCTCACTGGTCATCCCCAAAGCCAACTCCTACTTTGGCCGCCTTTCCTTCCAGTTCTCTGCTGCCAATGACTGGAATGAATTGCAAAAATCGCTGAGGCTGGAGACTTATATTTCCCCCATTAACTTTAAACATCAGCTATCAGAGCAGCTTACCGTTCGCTGCAGCTGTACATAGCCCATCTGTAAATAGCCCATCCGATCTACTTACCTCATCCCCATATTGTTTTTATTTACCTTTCTGCTCTTTTGCATACCGGTATTTCTACTCTTTATTTATTTTTATTTATTTATTGGTGGTTTTCCACCACCATCAACAAAACATCAAATGATGGAATTTCTTGTGGAAAAATGGTGTCACATCCCCCCCAATAGAGTTCTAAACACCTGTAGAACCTGTCCCAAGGTGCATTGAAGCTGTTCTGATGCCCTATTATACACTGTTAGCGTTTCCTTTATTTTTGCAGTTACCTGTAGTTCATGGCTACAACCAAACGTTGACATTTCTGGGGTCTCCCAGGAGAGGTTTGAAAACCGCTGACCTATGACAGCTAGCCTAAGTTTATTAGATATGAGGGACTGATCTGATAACACACCTTGAATGACTGAGTAGGCTTACATGCACACTAATTTTGGCAATAAACAGATTATGCAATAGTCATAAATACCTTACTCGGCTTAAATTCAAAATCGAAGTAGGCGTACGCCGATTAAAAACACCTGGTTTTCTTAGCAATCATTCTAATCATTAGGAAATGTAAACTAGGGATGTTAATGGTTAATCAGTTAGCTGCCGAAAAATACATTTGACCGGTCACGCTTATCGTTTTATGGGTTGTTGGTGTTCAAATACTGGAGAGTTGAGACCAAATCATGGACGCTGGACAGAGTGGATTTCAGTTGTAACAAAATGGCAGTGGTGTGAGTGTTCGTGTTCGTGCGATGAAATGTCTGTATGTCAAGGAGTCGTGAGATAAGGGGAACTGAAACTGGCAGTTTATGGCTGGGGCTAGGGTGCTTCCTGTTTTGACAGGGGTGCGTGCAATGACTTGAGTCAGGCGTATTAGTTTGGCGCTCTATAACTATTTGTGCGGTTAGCATCCTGGTGACAATGGGGAACCATGTTTTGCGCAACAGCAGTCTTGTGTCTCAGTTGGAGTGTGTTGTGCAGGCTTTAATCCTATGGTCACAAGCAGGCTCTAAAGCAGCCTGAGGGCACTAAGGCATAATTGTGTGGAATTACATTTGTGCATGTGTATTTTCGTTATTTGTCACATGTGCGCAGCATACAGAGCCTAGTTTGAGGAGTGGAATAGCCTACCACCTGTCAGACAGCAATAGAGTATCTCCTCAAAAAGTATGTAGGCTACTGGAGTGAAGCCTGCTTTTGTAATCCGTCATTGCACAACAAATAACAATTTGAAATACAATCGTGTGTTAACTTTGGCCACAATAAAACAAAAAAATGCTATTTTTATTCATCTCAGTTTGTAGCGCGCGCCTCTCATTTGCCAATCGGATGCATAGGCTATAGCCTGCCTACTGTTGACTATCAGCGTGTCATCCAGGTAAAATAAGGAATTCCCCAGGGCAGGTGCGATGTTTAGAACTGTGCTAGAGGTGTTACTGCAGACCCGGGTTCATTCCCGGGCTGTGCCACAACCTGCCGTGGCCGGGAGTCCCATATGACGGTGCACAATTGGCCCAGCGTCGTCCGGGTTAGGGGAGGATTTGGCCGGGTGAGCTTTACTTGGCTCATCGTGCCCTAGCGACTCCATCGTGCATGATGACCGTTAACGGTTGACACAACAGTGCTAGGCCTGATCACCGACAACGGCAAGACAGCCTGTAGGGAGGAGTTCAGAGACCTAGCCATGCGGTGCCAGGAAAACAACCTCATTATATACACCTCTTTCATAGTATTTAAACGTTACCGTTTATTGACCGGTTAATGAGGGTCAGTTAGTCTGCAGCAAAATTGACAGACATTTGCATCCCCAATGTAAAGACCTTAATCTGTGTTCCAGTGGTGTATTTGATCTGCGCATGTGCTAGCACCAGCCGAGCGAGCCTCCCTCTAGCGTGATTGAAACAACTGAATTGTATGCGCCTTTGAAGTAGTTTTCACATACAAGCTTTATATGTTCGAATTCAAATGTGCTTCCCAAAAATAACAATTAAGCTCTGATAGAACGTTTATTTTGATTTGCCAATTTTCTGCATTGTAAACAGAATTATAAGGGACATCTTCTTGCAAAGCATGTAAAAGTTTTAAAACGCAATAAAACTCAAACTTTCATTAAATCACACATGTAAGATACTCAATTAAAGCTACACTCGTTGTGAATCCAGCCAACATGTCAGATTTTAAAAATGCTTTTCGGCAAAAGCATGAGAAGCTATTATCTGATAGCATGCACCCCCCCCCTGAACCACCTGAACGAGTTGTAAACAAAAGAATTAGCTTAGCCGGCGCTACACAAAACGCTGAAATAAAATATAAAACATGCATTACCTTTGACGAGCTTCTTTGTTGGCACTCCAATATGTCCCATAAACATCACAATTGGTCCTTAATTCCGTCCATGTATACCCAAAATGTCCACTTATAAAGCAGGTTTGATCCAGAACAAAACAGCTTTCCAAAACACAACGTCACTCCAAAACATTTCAAAAGTTGCCTATAAACTTTGCCAAAATATTTCAAACTACTTTTGTAATACAAAAAAAAATACGTTAATAATCGATCAAATTGTAGACGGGGCAAACTGTATTCGATAGAGAAAAGTAAACAAAACATGCTCCCTTTTCCCTCTTGTGTAACTATCAAAGGTGTAACGTTGTTCCAGGATGTGCATCTTCTTCGTTTCACCAATGATTAACTTCAACCCAATTCCAAAGAATGGTTACATCCTGTGGAAGTCGTTGGAACTGTAAAATGGGCGCGATCTAATTTCCCTTGGCAAAGACAACTGAGGGAACTGTCAGAGGGAAAAACATTTTTTTATTCTGAACAGTTTTTCCTTGGGGTTTTGCCTGTTACATAGGTTCTGTTATAGTCACAAACATGATTGAACCAGTTTTAGAAACTTCAGAGTGTTTTCTATTCACACCTACTAATCATATGCATATAATATATTCCTGGCATGAGTAGCAGGAAGTTGAAATTGTGCACGCTATTTATCAAAAAGTAGAAATGCTGCCCCCTATCTAAGTTAACGAACACCGCTCCTTGGGTTATGTTTACTAGCCATCCTTGCAGGGTGTTGTTAGTTATTGATTTCCATATTACCACTAGATTGCTATTATCGTTCCAGGTATCGTTCCAGTTGGTATTATTCCATTTTTGTTTTAATTTTACCGATGGATATCCCAGACAATCTGTCCTATTTATTGGGGTGCACTGTATTGGTATTCCCCATCTTTTGGTTAAGGCTCTATATGTGGGGATGCTACTCTGGCATCTTTCTTGTTCTATTTCTATGCCTTTTTAATACTTCTCTTTCTTGTTGCTCATGAATAACCCCTAGGCTTAATCCAAATACTATAGCGCTTGGCACTATATTTATGGTGGAAAGAATACTTACCCACCAACACCATCCTACCTTACACTCCCTATGCCTGGTTCTATATTCCCCCAGCCTCATGTTTCCCTGTGGAGACAGAGTAGGAGTACATTAGTTTCTTATTTTTTTTTATAGATGGGGGACCTAGTATGGCCTGTGTCCCTTTGCCTTGATGTAACCTCTCCAGGGTCTTGCATGTCAGTGGTTGTTTTTCTTTTTAATAGGTTTATAAATTGTCTCAGTTTCCCTTGTGGTTCAGGAGGGGCAGTTTCATTTCTACCTCTTCCCTCTCCAGGAACTGCCTTCCTGTCCACCAGCATATGGCAGGAATATACACAGTCCAATTTGGTCTTTGGGTCTTGGGCAATATACAACTGCCACCCCAACTTGACCATGTGCCTCTTCCTTTTGTCTCCTTGCACCGGCTCAGTGTCTTCCACTTCCATGAACCTTGTAACACAAGGCACCATGCTCTGCCGTCCTTGGGTAGGCAGAGGGAGTCTGGAAGTTCATCTAGGAATTTTTGGGTTGCCTGAGAATTTATAGCACAGCCTTTGATTTTTGGTTGGGGTCTGAGCAGATTATTTGTTGTGATAGTAAACGTAATAAAATGGTGCACCGATAGTCCAGGATTATGAGGACAAACATTAAGATCCACAACATTTATTCCACGGGACAAAACTAGGTCCAGAGTATGACTGGCAGTGAGTAGGTCCGGAGACATGTTGGACAAAACCCACTGAGTCGATGATGGCTCTGAAAGTGGGTGGGTCTGTGGAGTTTTCCATGTGACTATCTGCCATGACCATAAGGTCTGATAGGTACTCAGTGAGGAATAATGTATATGGCCCAGGAGGCCTGTAAACAGTAGATATAAAAAAGTAACTCAGTAAGTTGCATAGATTTCATGACTAGAAGCTCAAAAGATGAAAACGTATTTTTTTGTAAATTGAAATGTTCAATCGTAAATGTTAGCAACACCTCTGCCTTTGTGGTATGCACGGGGAATATGGTCACTAGTGTAATCAGGAGGTGAGGCCTCATTTAACACAGTAAATTCATCAGGCTTAAACCATGTTTCAGTCAGGCCAATCACATCAAGATTATGATCCGTGATTAGTTCGTTGACTATAACTGCCTTGGAAGTGAGGGATCTAACATTAAGTAGCCCTATTTTGAGATGTGAGGTATCTCAAACTCTTTAAAAAATGTCAGGAATGGAGGAGGTCTTTATTCTAGTGAGATTGCAAAGGCGAACACCGCCATGTTTAGTTTTGCCCAAACTAGATCAAGGCACAGACCCGGTCTCAATGGGGATAGCTGAGCTGACTACACTGACTGTGCTAGTGGCAGGCTCCACTAAGCTGGCAGGCTGGCTATCACATTGTAGAGCTGGTGGAGTTAGAGCCCTGTCTATGTTCATAGATAAGATGAGAGGACCCCTCCAGTTAGGATGGAGTCTGTCACTCCTCAACAGGCCAGGCTTGGTCCTGTTTGTGGGTCAGTCCCAGAAAGAGGGCCAATTATCTACCAATTCTATCTTTTGGGAGGGGCAGATCGCCCTGGCCCCCCTCCCAGATGAAAATATTCCTATTCATGAAAATCACAAGTGAAATATATTGGAACACAGCTTAGCCTTTTGTTAATCACCCTGTCATCTCAGATTTTCAAAATATGCTTTACAGCCAACGCTAGACAAGCATTTGTGTAAGTTTATCATAGCCTAGCATGGCATTATGCCTTGCTAGCAGCAGGCAACCTTGTCACAGAAATCAGAAAAGCAATCAAATTAAATCGTTTACCTTTTGAACTTCGGATGTTTTCAATCACGAGACTCCCAGGTAGACAGCCAAAGTTCATTTTTTCCCAAAATATTATTTTTGTAGGCGAAATAGCTCCGTTTGTTCTTCACGTTTGGCTGAGAAATCGCCCGGAAATTGCGATCACCACAACGCCGAAAAATATTCAAAATTAGCTCCATTGTATCGACAGAAACATGGCAAACGTTGTTTAGAATCCATCCTCAAGGTGTTTTTCTAATATCTATTCGATAATAGATCCGGCGGGACAATTTGTTTTTCACTAGGACCAATTGGAATAATGGCTACCTCTGTATTTTACGCGAGAATCTCTCTCGGAGCCACCATGTGACCACTTACGCAATGTGGCTGCCTACGGCTATTCTTCAACAGAAATGCGTAAACTACGTCACAATGCTGTAGACACCTTGGGGAATACGTAGAAAGCTTAAGCTCGTTGATGGTACATTCACAGCTGACTAGGGAGTCATTGGATGGAACGCAGCGCTTTCAAAACCTGGGGCACTTCCGGATTGGATTTTTCTCAGGTTTTCGCCTGCAACATCAGTTCTGTTATATTCACAGACAATATCTTTACAGGTTTGGAAACGTTAGTGTTTTCTATCCAAAGCTGTCAATTATATGCATATTCTAGCATCTTTTCCTGACAAAATATCCTGTTTAAAACGGGAATGTTTTTTTCCTCTCAAAAAAAGAAAATACTGCCCCCTAACACCAAGAGGTTCATCTTAATATACAGAACCAAAATTGTCTGACCTGAAACCGACACTTTCTGTACTTACACTTTTTGCTAAAATAATGCACACAAGCGCCAACAACCTAACACATACTAATGAGCTAATTTATACAATAAAAAGGTGCGCAAGTCATACAGTTTCCATCATAGGAAACAATACGGCACAGATTGAAAATGTACCGTAAATAAAGAAAATTAAGCTGTGATAAATCCATCTCCTGTGACAAACTCATGTTTTATGAGAGACATGACATAGTCATGAGAATGTAGTGATGAATGTATCATTAAGTCAATGTATAACCTTGAGTTCAAGAGAGGGTTCAATTTATAGTAGCCGTTTTATCTTGACGTGACCGCTTGTACTTCTACTGGACTCAAGTCTCCTCCTTTACCTTGAGTACATCTGATGATTTTTGTCTTCAGTTCCCATCAGTGCATTCTCACAGGGAGTAAACCAATGTACCGTTCCAGACCCCTCAACCTCGGATGTGTGTATGAGTTTATCTGTTGCTTACCCTAATTCATGGGTGTAGTGCTGATGCAATGTGCCCACATCTTGGGTGTCTCCAGTCGAGCGACTCACCTCCGTTTAGATTAGTGGTGAAAAAATAGCAGCTAGCCTACCGATCACTTCTATGCTTTCAAAGAATATGATGGCTTTCAGGCACAAGATTGCCGTACCCTAAATTTTTACTATTGGATTCAAGCTATATTTGTTACTGTGTGTTTTGTTGGGCTAATCCTGTTTTTTCATTTCAGAAATGGTTACGTTCTGCCATACCACATGGCAGAAGGCGAGACTGAGAAGCCAAGGAGAATGCAGACCTCTACCTGGCCCCAAAGTGGACCGGATCGATCAGTCACTGGACAATCCTCAAGTCCTCAAGTCACCAGTGGTCAGCTGAGTGGGAATCCGAGCACCTCTTCTCATCAATATGGGATGGTCAGACCATCAGTGGCGTATACACTAGGTAGGGAAGTTGGACCAGTGGTCCCATATACTCAAGGTGGTGAATGCTTACCACACAGCAGTCAAGTAACCCGTGTAGGTTACTTGAGTGGACAGACCCAGAATCAACAGGCACCCACAAAAGAGCAGACCCTAATGGCCACTAGTCCCCTTTTGACATCACTCTTGACTAACAATGCAGCTGCACAATCAACTGGTGTTACATCACAAAGTGGATACCATCACACCCTGCCTGGAAGGGTTAACGATGCTTTTCAAACCACTTTCCAGCAGGTACATAGGTCTTTGGGTGTTAATGGTAACAATTCACAGAGGTTGGTACAGGATGGTCAGGGTGCAACCATTCACTGCCCCTCTGATATTAATGCATCACTGAATACAAATTGTATTTATCTCCAAAGCCCAGCAAGTGGCAGTCAGCAGCTGGTACTTGGCAGACAAGAGGGGACCTCCAGTGGTACCTCTGCTGCTCTTGCAATGGGTAGGAGTCCCAATCATGTGAATCATCAATGGACTGTGGTGAGTGGAAAGGATTCAATTAGGATGGCGGTTCAAGGTCTTCATCAGGGATATCCACAAACACCAAACTCTTTGCAAATTGCACAGGAGACAAGTATTGTGCCATCAAGGACATCTCCACGGTCTCCCACAGCATATAAACAACTGTATTTGATTCTAAATCAAAACAATAACAGGACTGAGATGAACAGGGTTCAACATGGCACACCTGTCCAAACTGACCCATCAAACCACAGTCAAATGTATCCCTTCCAACCTCTCACGGACAGCAACAACCAGGTCAATCTACCAAATGCTACAGTGGGGCAGTCAATGCCAATGCATAACATTAGCCAGAATCCTCAATACAATGTTATGCATAACCCTTCTCTTAATAATTTTCAAAGATATCACCCTGCAGGCCTTACCAACCCACCACAACAGAACAGACTTGTGTCAAATTGTGCAAATATGAACAGTCAGGCAGGGGCCATTAAAAATAATGCACACCATTCCCCATATCCTAGGCCCCATATCGAAGGCGTATCCAACCTACATTACAAGGCAGACGTTCTGGTGTCCAACACTGGACCATCTTCATCTGTGCCAAACAATAGTATACAGTCTTCAGTCGAGCACACCCGTGAGTCCGCTCCTCCACCATACCCAGGCCAGCACTCACATGGACCCGTGCTGAACAAGACGGGACATGTGGTTGGGGCAGGAGCACATTCTCTGCAATACATACCAAACCAAGGCTCAGCCCATACCCTACATTACAAGCCAAAAAACACCTCCGTTCTGATATCCAACACTGGACCATCTTCATCTGTGCTAAACCATGGTATGCAGTTTTCAGGCCAGCAAAACTGTGAGTCTGTGCCACCGTCATACCCCATAAGACAGGGCTATTACGTAACGGTAACAGAGGACAAAAGTGGAAATGGATTTAGAGCAGAAAAGGTTATTTTGATAGGAGATAAACCTAATGAAAGTGCTCTGGTACGGCAAGGATCATCTGCAAGTAATGCCCCCTCTGTTCCTACGGTGCAGAAGGCCATCGCCGTTGTACAACCACTATCGCAGTGTATGCAGACAAACACATCTCTCAACGTGGCTGATAGAATGCCCTTGACTACCCAAGGTATGTCGTTCTCAACTAGTGGTGAAAATGTGAGCAACCCTGGGGAAGAATCTTGTGACCAGAGTCCATCACAAGCCCAAACAACCCTTACTGTATCTGCTTCTTTGACAAATGAATTTGGACAAAAGGTCCCCAAGGTCAGACCAGAAGCTACATTAGAATTGGGTGCTGGAAGAACAGTGACTCAGGATTCAGAAACTTCAGTTGTTGAACTGGCCAAGACATATTCATATTTTGAGTCTGAACCGTCACTATCGAACTGCTTACATGTAGAGAAAGTGGATTCTCAACCATTATTTAATTTGAAATGTCAAGCCACTCAGAGAAAAGAGTTAGCTGGCACAGAAATGACCACTCATGTGCATGTTAACCAATTGAGTGAGGAAACAAATGAAAAAGGAGTTTCAGATGAGGACATTTTTGAATTGTCCTCAGTTCCTGTAATCAAATGGAGACTTGGTAAATTGAAGGAGTTTGTAGACACTGTGCAACATCCAAAATGCTCTGAGACACTGGTTGAAAGCAAGCTACTAAGCCTATATTGGGATGGAGATGGGCAGAAGCTTATAGATGCTGTAAGATCTGGTATCTTCCAGAATATAATGCGAGAGGTTAGATCTGTGTGTGGCAAAGATATGTCATCACAGTCTGTCATATTTTCACAAGTTAGGCGCAAAAACTGGGCTCAAGTTGAAGAGAAGTGTGTCATTCTTAAACATGATTCTGTTTACCCCGTGGTCCCGGGTCAAGAGTCCTCATGGCTGAATACCAATAAGCAGCTTGATGACATAGACAGGGAGTTTGGATTCCCTTCGTCACTAATATATCACCAACAGACTTTTCGAAGAGGAGATGAACAACCAAAACGGAATTGTACCGAAAATGAAAATTCTGTAGAAAATGAAGACTCTGGCAGTGACATGCAGACTGAGGTGATTCAGACAGAGAGACCAGCACCCTCTGAATCTGATCCTAAAGAAATTCAAGGGTCAAGTTTGGCACACAGCTCTACACACACCCTCTCACCAGTTAAGAAAGAAAGTGAAAACACCATTTTATGTGACCCATTTTCCTCCCTGGAGATCAACGTGCTGACACCAGAAGAGGCTATGCGGTTTTTCAATGGCCAGCTACTGCAAGACAAAGTAGGAGAAGATCAGTTGAAATTGCCAGTGGATGTGGAGCTGAATGAGTTGAAAGACTACTCTGTGGAGGATAAATCATCTGAGAGAGTAGACGTAAAGTTGACGACTGTAAAATATGAAGTGGATGTCCAATCGGAAGATTACTGTTGTCTCTCACGTTGGAAGGCAGTGTTCAGTGGGTCCACCAATTCTGTGTCCTGCAAATGCCAGTACAAGACTGAATTGGGTTTGACAAAGGCCACTGTGAATGCAAAGATGTTTGTCGAGGGAACTTTGGCTGTTGAACCGAGCACAACAAATGCAGAACAAAGGGAAAGCCTGGATTTATGGAAATCAAATGGCACAGCAGAAAGAAAGAGGGAAGGGAATCCTGGTAAAAATGGGAATCCCCAATCAGGGAAATCTACAGGCATTGAATGCCAAACTATTTTCTTGTCTGATAGTGAATCTGAGACTGATCGCCCATACACTAATGGGGCAAAGAGCTTGCCATTGTCAAAACCCCCATCACTGTGCCTGCCCAGCAAGTGCCCAAACATTGTTGAAGTTGAAATTGAAGATGTCTTCTCGAGCTATGAAGACTTTCTCAAAGTATCCACCCCAATGTCTGAGCTAGCGTGGGACAATGTACAGCGAAAGCAGCAAATACCAGGTCCACTCCAGAAACAAATGGAATGTGTACAAGCACTTAGTGTCTCTTTGGAAGAAGGGAACCTTGGGGGTAGTGAAGTCATTCCTACAGTTACCATTCCTACTTCTAATCTGCTACGCCAACCAGCAGAGAAAATCAGTTTTCTAACATCACTCTCCTTGGCACAAAGATGTCACAAGCATCCACCGCCTAAATTAAATTGTAGCTGGAAGGTTAAACAAAAAGGGGTTGGACACAAGAGATGTGTTGAAGGTCCTCATTCTGTCCCAAGAAAGCGAAGGAAAGTAAGGCAAGGTTTGGGTCCCTTCATTCAACTTGTTCCTGAGGTCAACTTGACTGACACAGATGACGATTTCGAGTCCCCCAATAAAAGTGCTTCTAAGTCTTTGGAAGAAGACCGACCTTCAAACAGTCGCAATCTCCAGAAGCCAGCAGAACCTGGAATTGGGACCAAGATTTCAAGGGTCACAACAGTAAGTCTGGCCTTGTTTGGTTCCTCGCCCCAGAGGACAAATGGGACTGTAGTAACTGGCCAACGCAAGGACCATAATTCTTCTCGACCTAGACCTTTTGCAGACAAAGCTCCAGCGCCTCCTTTAACCCTCAGTGTGAATGTCAAGTCCTGGAGGATAGAGCCCTCCGAGACCAGCCCGCCAGTGGAAAGCCCAGTCAGAAAACGGCTCTTCAACGAGTGGGAGAACAGTTTTGTGCCAACAAAGAAGACAAAGTCCAGGGGCAGACCAAGACTACGAAACAGAAGAGGCTTTGCTCCGAAGATTGTTTGTGCTGAAGTTGCCAAAAAGACTGTTACCTTGACCAACACAGATGGTAGTGCATTATCCTCTGAAAGACGAGCCACACCAGAAAGAACTGTAAGGGTCAAGCAGACTTTGCGGCACTTTGAAAGAGAGAGAATCTTAAATGGCCTGAAACTCAGACTTAAGAAATCTAGGATCAAGGCAGTGCCATCCAGCAAACCTGTTACAGTGGAAAAAAGTACAATTAAGATCAGGAGCCCTGCTCTTTTGCCTCTTGAGGAGAACAGTGTTCTGAGGTTCAGTGTGCTGCCAGAGTCGTTCAACTTCAAAGATGGACAAGAACCCATGGACACTCTGACACAGACTGGTTCAATGAAGGGTAAGGAGTACCAAAACAGATATCCTTGCTCTGTCTTACTTAGGGCTGGGCGGTATAGCATATTTGACTGCGTCCCGGTATTGATGCAAGAACCAGTTTGGGTTTGAACTTTACCTTCTAAAACTATATTTCAGTGTTTGGTTTGTTAAATGTGATATGCAACTCTGGCGTGTGAAATGTCGTCTTTAAAAAAAAAAAAAGTACTCTGTTTGCTTCTTGAAAGTCGTCCCTCTCCTCGATGCTGCTTTCTAAGTATTCTGTAATTACACTACTAGTTTGTATCTTAGTCTGCAAACATCTAGTTTGCCTTTTCTTGGCACGTTGGGGCTAAAATAAATCATGTTCGCCACTAATGCTAATCGCTAACTAGTTATCCAAATGTAATCAGTCGGCGCAAACGTAGCTAGCCAATAATGCAGCCTGATTGATACCATTGCTGATGCAGAATGTTTCTAAATCAGAGAGGAATAGACAGGCTGATTGTTTAGCAACACAACCGATGCATGCGTAACAGTGGAGTAAAACATTTGTTTAGTTGTTGACATGTAAACTATATTTCTTCAATGTTTATTGAAAACAAATACATTTGCTCAATGAGCACTTGTCTCTCAAATACATTGTTACAGTTGTTGGTTAGCTAGCTAGTGATTTTTTTGTTTGTTGCCATATTAGCATTGACATGAAATCAGTCAAAACACCTCAAGACATTTGTATCAAGAAAAAGATTATACTAACTGAAACAAGCCCTTTACGATTCCCCACATGACAGTTTCTTGTATTGTTGGTAGATATCTGGCTATCCAGAATCACAACAACTCAGACTTCTGTCCCATTTGAAGCGTGCAGATCTTTTTTGTGACGTCAGCTAACCCATCTTTAGGCGAAGCATGATTTCGAGCTAGCTACATGATGTAAGAGAATACACACATAACGTTGTATAGGGTCCCCTAGGAAACACTGAACAACACGTTCCTATCCTGTCAAAATAATTCCTCCCTGGCTTATTAATTTGTTGTCATGTCAAATAACAATGTATTCAAAGTGATGCCCTCTATATTCCAACTATTGAATTACAATAATCATTATACTTCCACGATTTCAACACTTCGCCAATAAACTACTGTAGGCCTAGATTTTTTTCTCCTTTATCTATCATGCAGCCCTACCGGACAGTGTAAAAATGATACAAAAAGTGCAGGAAATGCAGAACATTATTTTTTTGGTTGAAATTGTTTTATACTGTTCAATCAGAATCTAGAATGCCACATTGAAATCACATAATGTATGTGTTGCCACCCTAGGCTCCTGAATATTTAGAACTTTTATTATTCTAAAACAGAAAATGCTGTCATATCGTCAAAAATGTGAACAATATTGTTATATGAGATGTTGGCCATATCGCCCAGCCCTAGTCTTACTCCAATTATGGTTACTCCAATTACGATTACCTGTAATTAGACATTTATACCTACCCTTTTCACATTGAAACACTTTTTCCCATAAGAAATGGCTGGTGCTGGTGCTGTTGCTGCGACGACTGAGAGTACTAAAACAATAGTCCGGAAATCCCAAGGTAATAGCATGCTCTATCCAACCACATGTTGAAAATGTATGTATTATGGCTTCCTACATTGCATGTCTTTTGTAAGGAAAGTTACAAGTAAGTTTTGTACACTACTGTTCAAAAGTTTGGGATTACTTAGAAATGTCCTTGTTTTTCAAAGAAAAGCACAAAAAATGTGTATTTTAAAATATCAGAAAATTGATCAGAAATACAGTGTAGACATTGTTAATATTGTAAATTACTATTGTAGCTGGAAACGGCTGATTTTTAAATGGAATATCTATATAGGTGTACAGAGGCCCATTATCTGCAACTATCACTCCTGTGTTCCAATGGCACGTTTTGTTAGCCTTTTAAACTATTAGCTAATTGATCATTAGAAAACCCATTTGCAATTATGTTAGCACAAATGAAAACTGTTGTGCTGATTTAACCTCTCTGGGATATGTGGGACGGTGTCCCACCTGGCCAAAAGCCAGGGAAAATGCAGAGCGCCAAATTCAGATAAATTACTATAAAAATTAAACTTTCATTAAATCACACATGCAAGAGAGCAAATTAAAGCTACGCTTGTTGTGAATCCAGCCAGCATGTCAGATTTCAAAAAGGCTTTTCGGCGAAAGCAAACGATGCTATTATCTGAGGATAGCACCTCCGTAAACAAGAGAGAAACCATATTTCAACCCTGCAGGCGCGACACAAGACGCAGAAATAAAAATATAATTCATGCCTTACCTTTGACAAGCATTTTTTGTTTGCACTCCAATATTTGGGGCGGCAGGGTAGCCTAGTGGTTAGAGCATTGGACTAGTAACCGGAAGTTTGCAAGTTCAAATCCCCGAGCTGACATGGTACAAATCTGTCGTTCTGCCCCTAAACAGGCAGTTAACCCACTGTTCCTAGGCCGTCATTGAAAATAAGAATTTGCTCTTAACTGACTTGCCTAGTCAAATAAAGGTAAAATAAATTTAAAAAAATAAAAAATGTCCCATAAACATCACAAATGGTCCTTTTGTTCCATTAATTCCATTGATATATATCTAAAATGTCAATTTATTTGGCGCGTTTGATCCAGAAAAACACCGGTTCCAACTTGCGCAACGTGACTACAAAATATCTCAAAAGATACCTGTAAACTTTGCCAAAACATTTCAAACTACTTTTGTAATACAACTTTAGGTATTTTTTTACGGAAATAATCAATAAAATCGAAGACAGTGTTCAATTCCGGAGTAAAACAAACTGTAGCTAGCTTTCTGGTCACGCGCCTGTATCTAACAGTACACTTCAAGTGACCCTCGTTCAAGATGGCCGTACTTCTTCATTACACAAAAGAATAACCTCAACTAATTTCGAAAATACTGTTGACATCCAGTGGAAGCGATAGGAACTGCAAGAAGGTCCCTTAGAAATCTGGATTCCCAACAAAAATCCATTGAAAAGGGAGTGACCCCAAAAAAATCAAAAACAAATCTGAATGGTTTTTCCTCTGGGTTTCGCCTTCTAAATAAGTTGTGTTATACTCACAGACATGATTTTAGAAACTTCAGAGTGTTTTCTATACAATACTACTAATATTATATTTCTATCCAATACTACTATATTAGCATCTGGGACTGAGCAGGCAGTTTTCTCTGTGCACCTTATTCATCCAAGCTACTCAATACTGCCCTCCTGTCACCATGAAGTTAAATAGTACCCGCAAAACACCAGTCTCAACGTCAACAGTGAAGAAGCAATCCCGGGATGCTGGCCTTCTAGTCAGAGTTGCAAATTTAAAAATAACATACCTCAGACTGGCCAATAAAAGATTAAGATGGGCAAAAGAACACAGACATTGGACAGAGGAACTCTGCCTAGAAGGCCAGCATCCAGGAGTCGCCTCTTCACTGTTGACTTTGAGACAGGTGTTTTGTGGGTATTATTTAATGAAACTGCCAGTTGACGACTTGTGAGGCGTCTTTTTCTCAAACTAGACACTCTAATGTTCTTGTCCACTTGCTCAGTTGTGCACCTGGCCACCCACTACTCTTTCTATTCTGGTTAGAGCCAGTTTGGGCTTCTCGGTGAAGGGAGTAGTACACAGCCTTGTTCCAGATCTTCAGTTTCTTGGCAATTTCACACATGGAATAGCCTTGATTTCTCAGAACAAGAATAGACTGACGAGTTTCCGAAGAAAATGCTTTGTTTCTGGCCATTTTGAGCCTGTAATCGAACCCACAAATGCTGATGCTCCAGATACTCAACTAGTCTAAAGATGGCCAGTTTAATTGCATCTTTAATCAGCACAACAGTTTTCAGCTGTACTAATGATCAATTAGCCTTTTTTAAATGATAAATTTGGATTAGCTAACACAATGTGCCATTGGAACACAGGCGTGTGTGATGGTTGCACATAATGGGCCTCTGTACACCTGTGTAAATAATCAATTGAAAATCAGTTTCCAGCTACAATAGTCATTTACAACATTAACAATGTCTACACTGTATTTCGGATCAATTTGATGTTATTTTAATGCTCAAAATGTGCTTTTCTTTCAAAAACAAGGACATTTATAAGTGACCCCCAACTTTTGAACGGTAGTGTATCTATGCAGTTCCTGATCTCTATTTATTCCTTTCTGTCAAATGTGAGGTGTTTTTTTTGGTTTTATTTATTGTAACAAATGAACTATTACACTCCCAGTAGGTTTATGGTCTGCTGGCCCTCAGAAGAGATATTATCCTCTCACCTCTTCGCCCACTAAAATCCCCAAGTCTTCCTCCACTGCCTTCCAGGAGTTTCAGAGGAAATTCAAGCGGCTATCCCAAGACTAGTTTGTATTGCCTGCAGTTAAGGAATGGAGGAGTGGAGTGAGGACTGTTGACAATCTGATTCTTGTAACTTGTTTCCCATGGAAATATAGTCTGTGTACAATTTCGTTTTGTTTATGATAACCTTTTTCATAACAAAATTGTTATTTTCGAATGCAGAATTTGACCTTATTGTGGTAAGGTTGGGCAGTTCATATGGTTATTTTTTATCGTAGTTATTGTTTATATTCTTAAATGACTGAGCCAATATATCTGACAGTATCCTCCTCTACCTCAGACCTGACGGTCAACATTGCAAGACTTTGTCATTAAAAAACATTAAATGAAGTTTTGTGGCCAATTGGATGGCTATTTTCTTGTCACTGTCATTTCAGACTTTTTAAAAAAAGTTTGGGGTTAACAATATTTTATGCAAACCTCATGTTTATTGTTTGCATGGATCACAGAATTTGGACTATGCTAAATGTACTGCAGTTTATTTGAATTTGTAGGCTACATAATTTCACTTCTTGACTCTTACCTTCTACATTCTCATATCTTATCAATAGTTTCATTCTCAATAGTTATTTTGCTGGAATTCAAACCGATTCCTTTTGTTGACACAGGATGAACAGGACTGTATGGTTCAAGATACTGAGACAGCTTAAAAATGTTGCATTGCAGACCTTTTTGTATTCTGGTTCTGTATTTTAGTATTAAACTTTTATACTTCTTCGTAGTTATAGATTCACATTTGTGACAGACAACTGAGCGTGTGGCAGACAAAAACAATCAACCCTGTCAGGGAACGTGAGTCATTAGTAACCTGGTGCATTGATGTGTATATATTTTTTTGTAAACTTTTTTTTTTTGTACCTAGTGTTATTTCTTTATGTTGATATATTTTGTTATTTGTTTCTAAATAAATATTTTTACATACTTACATTGATATTTATCTCTAGAGCATCCTTCACTTGGATATTCTTGTTGACTTTAGAGTGTACTTGCAGGCTGGGTACATTCTGTTGCCAGAGACAGATGTGTCTATTGGTTAGGTGTGAATGCTAATCCAGAGCAATTAGCACTAGTCTGTGACACTTGGGTGTCAATTGGTAAGGTTCCCAGAGTTGTTCTGGATTCGAAACAAAAGTTGTTCTCACATAAAACCCTTTCAATTTTTTTGATGGCCTCTTTCAAACCACTTTTGTTTACCTCCACCTTTGTTCAGACATTCAGAATGTGGAGGTCGTTGCAGAATGTCCAGAACACTAGCTCTGTTCTAGCTCCAACAATGCAGCAACATCTAGCAATACAATAACACACAAATCTCTTGTTTTTTAACTTTTGGATTAAGATTTATTAGAAGAGCAAGGTCAGAGTCTGGAATATAAATATACAGTATATGTATGTGAATGTTGTGTATAGACAGTATATGAATAGAACGTGTGTACAGCAGTAGTTTATATAGCATTAGCCAGAATACACTATATACAGTTGAAGTCGTAAGTTTACATACACCTTAGCCAAATACATTTAAACTCAGTTTTTCACAATTCCTGACATTTAATCCAAGTAAAAATTCCCTGTTTTAGGTCAGTTAGGGTCACCACTTTATTTTATGAATGTGAAATAATAGTAGAGACTTATTTATTTTGGCTTCTATTTCTTTCATCACATTCCCAGTGGGTCAGAAGTTTACATACACTCAATTAGTATTTGTTAGCATTGCCTTTAAATTGTTTAACTTGGGTCAAATGTTTCGAGTAGCCTTCCACAAGCTTCCCACAATAAGTTGGGTGAATTTTGGCCCATTCCTCCTGACAGAGCTGCTGTCAGGTTTGTAGGCCTCCTTACTCACGCACACTTTTTCAATTCTGCTCACAAATGTTCTATAGGATTGAGGTCAGGGCTTTGATGGCCACTCCAATACCTTGACTTTGTTGTCCTTAAGCCATTTTGCCACAACTTTGGAAGTATGCTTGGGGTCATTGTCCATTTGGAAGACCCATTTGCGACCCAAGCTTTTTCTTCCTGACTGATGCCTTGAGATGTTGCTTCAATATATCCACATAATTTCCCTTTCTCATGACGCCATCTATTTTGTAAAGTGCACCAGTCCCTCCTGCAGCAAAGCACCCCCACACATGATGCTGCCACCCCCGTGCTTCACGGTTGGACTGGTGTTCTTCGGCTTGCAAGCCTCCCCCCTTTTCCTCCAAACATAACGGTCATTATGGCCAAACAGTTCTATTTTTGTTTCATCAGACCACAGGACATTTCTCCAAAAAGTAGGATCTTAGTCCCCATGTCCAGTTGCAAACCGTAGTCTGGCTTTTTTTATGGCGGTTTGAGAGCAGTGGCTTCTTCCTTGCTGAGCGGTCTTTCAGGTTATGTGTATATAGGACCTGTTTTACTGTGGCTATAGATACTTTGGTACCTGTTTCCTTCAGCATCTTCACAAGATCCTTTGCTGTTGTTCTGGGATTGATTTGCACTTTTCGCACCAGGGTACATTCATCTCTAGGAGACAGAACGTGGTCCCACGGTGTTTATACTTGCATACTATTGTTTGTACAGATGAACGTGGTACCTTCAGGCATTTGGAAAAAAATGTCTGAGGTCTTGGCTGATTTCTTTTGATTTTCCCATGACTCCAACCTAAGTGCATGTAAACTTCGGACTTCAACTTGTACATAGATTGGGTATGTAGTGGACATTTGTGTCCTGTATCTGCAAATGTGTGATATGTAGCGTGTTTCCTGACTGTTAGGATGATCTGTGACTTTGCTCTCAGGGAGGGAACTGATAGAAGAGCAGAAAGAATGGAACCCATTTGTACTTTTGCCGAACGCCTAGAAGCTGTGTACAAGGTCATTATCAGTTTATTGCACCCTAAGAGCAGACGCCTAGTTTGTGCATGAGTATAAAGAGTGCTGAAGGGGAAGCACCCCATCAGAGCTTCTGACAGACTTGTGCTTTCAGTATTGTTTGTTGTAACCTCGCCGGCCGATATTGTGGGAGATAAGTCGATGCCACTAATTGCATTAGCTATTTCTGAGAAGAGATGTCAATAATTACATTGGCTAAATGTAGAAATGATGTCATCTAGTGCATATGCTGTTTGAGCAAAACCCTTGCCAATGATTACACTCGCTAATGTACAGTGCCATGCGAAAGTATTCGGCCCCCTTGAACTTTGCGACCTTTTGCCACATTTCAGGCTTCAAACATAAAGATATAAAACTGTATTTTTTTGTGAAGAATCAACAACAAGTGGGACACAATCATGAAGTGGAACGACATTTATTGGATATTTCAAACTTTTTTAACAAATCAAAAACTGAAAAATTGGGCGTACAAAATTATTCAGCCCCTTTACTTTCAGTGCAGCAAACTCTCTCCAGAAGTTCAGTGAGGATCTCTGAATGATCCAATGTTGACCTAAATGACTAATGATGATAAATACAATCCACCTGTGTGTAAATCAAGTCTCCGTATAAATGCACCTGCACTGTGATAGTCTCAGAGGTCCGTTAAAAGCGCAGAGAGCATCATGAAGAACAAGGAACACACCAGGCAGGTCCGAGATACTGTTGTGAAGAAGTTTAAAGCCGGATTTGGATACAAAAAGATTTCCCAAGCTTTAAACATCCCAAGGAGCACTGTGCAAGCGATAATATTGAAATGGAAGGAGTATCAGACCACTGCAAATCTACCAAGACCTGGCCGTCCGTCTAAACTTTCAGCTCATACAAGGAGAAGACTGATCAGAGATGCAGCCAAGAGGCCCATGATCACTCTGGATGAACTGCAGAGATCTACAGCTGAGGTGGGAGACTGTCCATAGGACAACAATCAGTCGTATATTGCACAAATCTGGCCTTTATGGAAGAGTGGCAAGAAGAAAGCCATTTCTTAAAGATATCCATAAAAAGTGTTGTTTAAAGTTTGCCACAAGCCACCTGGGAGACACACCAAACATGTGGAAGAAGGTGCTCTGGTCAGATGAAACCAAAATTGAACTTTTTGGCAACAATGCAAAACGTTATGTTTGGCGTAAAAGCAACACAGCTCATCACCCTGAACACACCATCCCCACTGTCAAACATGGTGGTGGCAGCATCATGGTTTGGGCCTGCTTTTCAGCAGGGACAGGGAAGATGGTTAAAATTGATGGGAAGATGGATGGAGCCAAATACAGGACCATTCTGGAAGAATGGAGTCTGCAAAAGACCTGAGACTGGGACGGAGATTTGTCTTCCAACAAGACAATGATCCAAAACATAAAGCAAAATCTACAATGGAATGGTTCAAAAATAAACATATCCAGGTGTTAGAATGGCCAAGTCAAAGTCCAGACCTGAATCCAATCGAGAATCTGTGGAAAGAACTGAAAACTGCTGTTCACAAATGCTCTCCATCCAACCTCACTGAGCTCGAGCTGTTTTGCAAGGAGGAATGGGAAAACATTTCAGTCTCTCGATGTGCAAAACTGATAGAGACATACCCCAAGCGACTTACAGCTGTAATCGCAGCAAAAGGTGGCGCTACAAAGTATTAACTTAAGGGGGCTGAATAATTTTGCACGCCCAATTTCTAAATTGAATTCAAAAGTTCCAGTAAAAGGTGTAGCATTTGAGTCAATATTCCACAACATCAATAAATATCTGTTCATTCAACTTAGACTTGGAGTCCTTAGTGGTAGTTTCGACAAGTATGTAAACATTAAATTGACCAGTACATAGGGCAGCCGTCTCTAAGGTTCAGGGTACGAGGCGGAGGCCAGCTAGTGATGACAGTCTGATGGCCTGGAGATTGAAGCTGTTTATCAGTCTCTTGGTCCCAGCTTTGATGCGCCAGTAACGTCTTCGCCTTCTCGATAGTAGCTGGGTGAACAGGGCTTGGCTCGGGTGGCTGAGGTCCTTGATAGCATTTGCCTGCCAAGAGTACTTACAAACTGAGTGCAAACCATGGAGAATGATAGAGGCCAATGGGCAGCGCCATTGAGTGTTACGATTCCTTTTTACCTGGCAGTCTAGGGGGAGGGGGGGTGGTATTGAGACCCGTAACATAACTCATGCAAAGTGTAATAGTGACAAAGTAATGGTGAGAACGAAATAACCACAGACAACTAATATCTACCGTCAAACACTCAGGGTTTATTTGCAAACACACGGTAAAGGGGGGGGGGGGGGGGGGGGGGAATAAATAAATATCCAAAAACACCCCTAAGCTAGACTAGCCTACTACTATACAGCTAACTAACTAACCAAGAATACAGTGGGTGATCCGGCCAGTTCTACCTAGTGTTCTTAGACAAAGTAGTCCTACGGGTAGTGTATGCCCATGGGCAACTCGTCTTGGTTCCCCCTTTTCCCACCATCAAACACCATAACACAAACAATACTCACAGGCGGGTACAAAGTGATTTGGAGATGCTAAAACAAACAAGAGGACTACCGAGAGATTGTATGACAGAGAGATCGAGCTCCTGAGAAAACAACTGATTGGGTTTTTAAACCAAGGGAAAGGAAATGTGATAGGGTAAGGGAAAAGGAGGTGAGTCTTCTGATTGATGACTGCATGTTGACTGATTGGGGAATGATGATTGCCACCTGTGAGGAGGGGAGAAGGAGAGAAAATAAATACACACACACACACACAGAATACCTGTATCCGTAACAGAGAGCTTCCACTATTTTAATGTAGTCAACTGGATCGGACTTCCAACTTCATTGGCTGATCCCTCCTGGTTACCCTGTTGGCATCATGTCCAACTGGGTCATCAGAAGGGATCAGCCAATCGTGAAGAAGAAAGCATGGGCAGCGCCATTGAGGCAGTCACAGACGCTATAATGGCACAGATACAATGATGGTGCAAACAGATTTTACAATAGCACAAAAATGTCAGTCGCACGTTAACAGCGCGCTAAATGATCGCTAGACAAACAGGAGATTCACATTCGGTGCGATGTGTGTGATCCTTAACTACAGATAGGTTAGTCTCAGCTAGGGACTGAACTCAACCAAGTCTATATGGGCCTTTACAGTGTGGTGAGCAATTCTCCAAGTCTAATACTCTAGCTACGCTGCCCCTTTCAACCTACTCACTCTTCGGTAAGGGCTTCCACTTTGTGTACTAAGGATTATCTTACCTGGCTGGGGTCTAGATTCAACCCTATACAGACTTTTTAACCAATAATTTATTACAATCAATTCCAGGCGTAGGTCCCTTTACTCCAGAAATGTCCATCTCTGGCTGAACCCTATAGGGGTGCTGAGGGTGCTGCGTCACCCACTGAAAAATCAGAATACATTTTTAAAAAACTTTTTTTTCTTTCTCACAAAAGTAGTGCACTAGGCCTTTACTAGTCTTGCATTATCAGACAGATATACCTGTCTAGTGAATGCAAAATAATTACAATTCTGCATCACCCCCAAACATCTTCCAGCGGCTATGGCTGAACCGATGACTCATTATGGTTAACTACATTATATTACTCAATCACAAGTCAATATATTTATTTAGCCTTTATTTAACTAGACAAGTCAGGCAAGTCAATTTTAACATTTTATTTTATAACAATTTGCTTCAATCTAGTATCTTTCTTCATTTATCCCCTTCTCTCGCTTCTGACGTTAATGTTCACTTTTCTGTGTGTCCTGTGCGTGTGCATAAGGGCAGTCAGCTGGCCTTATAATGCAGGCCAAATTGACTCTCTTCAACATTGTGTGAGCTGTTCCTTTTGTCCTGTGGTAGTAAAGACACATAAGTGGGTTTGTTGTAACTGGGCTAGAGGTCACTAGCATCAGCCCTGACAGAACAGACTTGTATCACCTAACAATCATTACTATTCATTAACCTTAAACATCCCAGCTTCAGTCTGCTCCATTTACTATCAAACCTTCAGAGTATCCACTCCCCCAACGCTGCTGTTGCCTCCCTGCAGAACAAATTAATCACAGCTGCTTCCTGCCACAGACTAAGCAACAGAATGCAGTACACCCATGTACTAGACAGCAGACGGAAACAGCAGAAACACACAGCTCTAATTGAATACTCCCAGATGGCATATTCTCAATGCAATTATTCAGTTTGCATCTCAGCTACAGATCAGACTGGATGGGGGAACAAATGGATTTACACAACCCACACGGTTACAGCCCTGCTACACTGTTCGTATGGCAGACCGACTCGATGCATGCAAGAATACAGACCTGATAATACTGTATAACACATTTTCCATATCAAATATTTCTTTTATTACTATTTGGCATTGTTTTGTATAGCCCATTTACTTTTTCCTATGGTGTAGGCTTTACCATGACTGTTTGTAATTTTGGAAAAATGTAATAGAAAATAACAGATAATTGGAACCATTTTGTCGTGAATGATGTCATGTGAGATTAAATGGATAATAACATGAGTGAACTGGTGCTGATGCCTATTCATCAACAAAAAAATATTGAGCACAATGGAAAGATTCATTAGGTTTTTTACTTTGCTGGCATGAAAGCCAAGGCACATGAAATTGACTTTATCCAAAGTCACCATTTGATTTAATATTGCATGCTATCTACACTGAGTGTACAAAACATTAGGAACACCTGGTCTTTCCATGACATGACCAGGTAAATCCAGGTGAAAGTTATGGTCCCCTATTGATGTCACTTGTTAAATCCACTTCAATCAGTGAATATGAAGGAGAGGAGACTGGTTAAAGGAGACAATTGAGACATGGATTGTGTATATTAGCCATTCAGAGGGTGAATGGGTAAGACAAAATATTTAAGTGCCTTTGAATGGGGTATGGTAGTAGAGGGCAGGCACACCGGTTTATGCAAGAACTGCAACATTGCTGGGTTTTTCACGCTCAACAGTTTCCCGCGTGTATCAAGATTGGTTCACGTACCAAAGGACAACCAGCAAACTTGACACAAGTGTGGGAAGCATTGGAGTCAACATGGGCCAGCATCCCTGTGGAATGCTTTCGACAATTTGTAGAGTCCATTCCCCGATGAATTGAGGCTGTTCTGAGGGCAAAAGTGGAGGGTGCAACTCAATATTACGAAGGTGTCTTTAATGTTTTGTGCACTCAGTGTATCTTGATTACATAAGTATTCAACCCCCAGAGTGAATACATGTTAGAATCACCTTTGGCAGTGATTACAGCTGAGTCTTTACAGGTAAGTCTCTAAGAGATTTCCACACCAGGATTGCACAATATTTTCACATTATTCTTTTAAAAAATTATTCCAACTGTCAAGTTGGTTGTTGATCACTGCTAGATAGCCATTTTCAAGTCTTGCCATAGATTTTCAAGCTGACTTAAGTCAAAACTGTTAGCTAGGCCACTTAGGAACATTCAATGTCGTCTTGGTAAGCAACTTCAGGAAGTAGTACACAGCGTTGTACGATATCTTCAGTCTCTTGGCAATTTCTCGCATGGAATAGCCTTCATTTCTCAGAACAAGAATAGACTGACGAGTTTCAGAAGAAAGTGCTTTGTTTCTGGCCATTTTGAGCCTGTAATCGTTTGTGCTGATGCTCCAGATACTCAACGAGTCTAAAGATGGCCAGTTTTATTGCTTTTTTAATTAGCAGTACAGTTTTCAGCTGTACTAACATAATTGCAAAAGGGTTCTCTAATGATAAATTAGTCTTTTAAACTGATATACTTGGATTAGCTAACACAACGTGCCATTGGAACACAGGAGTGATGGGAGCTGATAATGGGCCTCTGTATGCCTATGCATATATTCCATCAAAAATCAGCCGTTTCCAGCTACAATAGTCATTTACAACATTAACAATGTCTACATTGCATTTCTGATCAATTTGATGTTATTTTAATGAACAAAAATGTGCCTTTCTTTCAAAAACAAGGAAATCTCTATGTGACCACAAACTTTTGAATGGTAATGTATATATACAGTAAATAAAATAAAATAAAATGTATTTATATAGCCCTTCGTACATCAGCTGATATCTCAAAGTGCTGTACAGAAACCCAGCCTAAAACCCCAAACAGCAAGCAATGCAGGTGTAGAAGCACGGTGGCTAGGAAAAACTCCCTAGAAAGGCCAAAACCTAGGAAGAAACCTAGAGAGGAACCAGGCTATGTGGGGTGGCCAGTCCTCTTCTGGCTGTGCCGGGTGGAGATTATAACAGAACATGGCCAAGATGTTCAAATGTTCATAAATGACCAGCATGGTCGTATAATAATAAGGCAGAACAGTTGAAACTGGAGCAGCAGCACGGTCAGATGGACTGGGGACAGCAAGGAGTCATCATGTCAGGTAGTCCTGGGGCATGGTCCTAGGGCTCAGGTCCTCCGAGAGAGAGAAAAAGAGAGAGAATTAGAGAGAGCATATGTGGGGTGGCCAGTCCTCTTCTGGCTGTGCCGGGTGGGGATTATAACAGAACATGGCCAAGATGTTCAAATGTTCATAAATGACCAGCATGTTCGAATAATAAGAAGGCAGAACAGTTGAAACTGGAGCAGCAGCACGGCCAGGTGGACTGGGGACAGCAAGGAGTCATCATGTCAGGTAATCCTGGGGCATGGTCCTAGGGCTCAGGTCCTCCGAGAGAGAGAAAGAAAGAGTGAAGGAGAGAATTAGAGAACGCACACTTAGATTCACACAGGACACCGAATAGGACAGGAGAAGTACTCCAGATATAACAAACTGACCCTAGCCCCCCGACACATAAACTACTGCAGCATAAATACTGGAGACTGAGACAGGAGGGGTCAGGAGACACTGTGGACCCATCCGAGGACACCCCCGGACAGGGCCAAACAGGAAGGATATAACCCCACCCACTTTGCCAAAGCACAGCCCCCACACCACTACAGTACCAGTCAAAGGTTTGGACACACCTACTCATTCAAGGGTTTTTCTTTATTTTTTACTATTTTCTACATTGTAGAATAATAGTGAAGACATCAAAACTATGAAATAACACATATGGAATTATGTAGTAACCAAAAAAGTGTTCTACAAATTAAAATATATTTTATATTTGAGATTCTTCAAAGTAGCCACCCTTTGCTTTGCACACTCTTGGTATTCTCTCAACCAGCTTCACCTGGAATTATTTTCCAATAGTCTTGAAGGAGTTCCCACATATGTTGAGCACTTGTTGGCTGCTTTTCCTTTCCTCTGCGGTCAAATTCATCCCAAATCATTACAATTACAGAGACGTAATTCATAGATCGGCAGGTATGGGTGCTATCGAGCGGCTAAATGTTCTTTACCATTCGGCCATCAGATTTGCCACCAATGCTACTTATAGGACACATCACTGCACTCTATGCTCTTCGGTAAACTGGTCATCTCTGTATACTCATCGCAAGACACACTGGTTGATGCTTATTTATAAAACCCTCTTAGGCCTCACTCCCCCCTATCTGAGATGCCAACTGTAGCCCTCATCATCCACATTCAACACCCGCTCTGCCAGTCACATTCTGTTAAAGGTCCCCAAAGCAAACATATTCCTGGGTCGCTCCTCTTTTCAGTTCAGTGCAGCTAGTGACTGGAACCAGCTGCAAAAAACACTCAAACTGAACCGTTTTATCTCTTCATTTAAAGACTCAATCATGGACATTCTTACTGACAGTTGTGACTGCTTCGCGTGATGTATTGTTGTCTCTACCTTCTTGCCCTTTGTGCTATTGTCTGTGCCCAATAATGTTTGTACCGTGTTTTGTGCTGCTACCATGTTGTGCTGCTACAATGTTGTGGTCATGTTGTGTTGCTGCCATGCTATGTTCTAGTCTTAGGTCTCTCTTGTTGTGATGTGTGTTTTGTCCTAAATTGTATTATTTTTTTCCCAGCCCCCATCCCCGCAGGAGGCCTTTTGCCTTCTGGTAGGCCGTCATTGTAAATAACGGATAAAAACTGGTGATGGCCCAAAAAGGTGACACTTTTTTTTGCACTGAAACATGCTAAAAATCTCTGCTAGCAGGAAATGCAGGTTTTAACTAATTAAATAACAAATAATATGATCCACATGATCAGTCTGTGTGTAAAATAAAAAGTGGTTCATGTGAACCTAACTCACAGCTAAAACAATTCAAGAAAGCAATCCAATGTTATTTGTTGCCTAGGCTTTACTGCAAATGACAAGTCTTGAGAAAAAACAATACACTAATATTGCAGTTAGCCATGACAGCCTTTATAATAGAACATGTGTGACCACACACAAACATCTAAATATTGCACTTGGGAAAAAAACAGCTTAAAGTTGAAATAGAATGAAACAAACATGCATTCTATTTCCGCTCTATAGTGGCCACAACAGTAGACATCAGTCATGTGCACAAGGCTACATGCGTGCAAAAATAATGTTCACTGAGTCAACTTTTTAATAACCCCCCCCCCCTCACTCACACACAAGTGTTACTGTCAAGTTCAACACAACATAAGCAAAATCTTTGGGCTGCACTGCACATTATTACAATTGTACACTTTCTGCCTCTGGACATCTGTTCTATAATGTGCCAGCAGAGCATGACTCCCTTTGTTGGCATAAATTATCTCTTTCAGGCAGAGAGTACACCTGCCATACCCATTTTATCCACTGTATTGAAGAAGTGAGAAAGAGGGAAAGTGTGTGTTGTTCCTTTTATCTCTATAGTGGCATCCAGCTACACTTGATTGCTGAATGCACTTTAACAAGCAACGCCTCATTTTCACCTAATTCTCTAATTCTGAAAATGAACCACATACTGTAGAGGGAAAACATTAGTTCACAGATAGTAGTTTGTTCGTTAGCTAGTTAACATTTCACGCAGACTGCCAGGGTCCGGTAAGCAAGTAACGCATTATAACTTGAATGGCAAGGAGTCATATACCAGTTAATACTATAGCGAATTGGTTAGGCTAACGTTAACATTCGTTAGCTCATCTGATGTTGTAACGTTAGCTAGTTAATGTTAGCTGTCTGACTTAATGTTAGCTGTCTGAATTAGCCAGCTAATTTTCACACCATGAACTCAAATAACCCCCCCCCGCCCAAACCTTTCACATCGGATTTACACGAATCACGTAGGGCTAGTTTGCATCCCTGAAATAAGAATTTGTTCTTTACTGACTTGCCTAGTCAAATAAATGGGGTTGAGGTCAGGTGATCGTGGGGGCCAGGTCATTTGATGCAGGACTCCATCACTCTCCTTCTTGGTCAAATAGCCCTTACACAGCCTGTAGGGGTGTTGTGTCATTGTCCTGTTGAAAACAAATGATAGACCCACTAAGTGATTACCTGATGGGATGGTGTATCGCTGCAGAATGCTGTGGTAGCCGTGATGGTTAAGTGTGCCTTGAATTCTAAATAAATCACTGACAGTGTCACCCTAGAAAGGCCGAAACCTAGGAAGAAACCTAGAGAGGAACCAGGCTATGAGGGGTGGCCAGTCCTCTTCTGGCTGTGCAGGGTGGAGAACATGGCCAAGATGTTCAAATGTTCATAAATGATCAGCATGGTCAAATAATAATATTCACAGTAGTTGTCGAGGGTGCAGCAAGTCAGCACCTCAGGAGTAAATGTCAGTTGGCTTTTCATAGCCGATCATTAAGAGTATCTCTACCGCTCCTGCTGTCTCTAAAGAGTTGAAAATAGCAGGTCTGGGACAGGTAGCACGTCCAGTGAACAGGTCAGGGTTCCATAGCCACAGGCAGAACAGTTGAAACTGGAGCAGCAGCACGACTAGGTGCCTGCCATATGAGTTCTGTTATATTCACAGACATCATTCAAACAGTTTTAGAAACTTCTGAGTGTTTTCTATCCAAATCTACTAATTAAATGCATATTCTAGCTTTTATGGCTGAGTAGCAGGCAGTTTAATTTGGGCACACTTTTTATCCAAAATTCCCAATGCTGCCCCCTACCCTAGAGGAATTAACTTGAAAAGGAAATGACTTTCTGTCAAAATTAGAAACGTGTAATGTCTGAAAATGAAGCTAGCTAGACACTCCTACCTATATACATCATGGATGGACGCCTCTCCCTGTCACAGATGCCATGGTTGCCCTTAGTTTGAAGATGTAATCCGGAGAGAGGTGTTTTCTCCATCTCCTTAGCTATCAAACTCTAATTCCACTGATTTCAAAACTAGGTCCTCCAGAAAGTGGAGAGCAACATATATGCAGTTCCACTACGAGATACATTAAAAAAGCAGACTGCTTCAAGCAGTTACCGGAAACATGACCGAATACAAACAGTGTATCTATTCCCTCCGCAAGGCAATCAAACAAGCTAAGCGTCAGTATAGAGACAAAGTAGAGTTGCAATTCAATGACTCAGTCACAAGAGGTATGTGGCAGGGTCTACAGTCGATCACGGATTACAAAAAGAAAACCAGCCCCGTCGCGGACCAGGATGTCTTGCTCCCAGACAGACTAAATAACTTTTTTGCTCGCTTTGAGGACAATACAGTGCCACTGACACGGCCCGCTACCAAAACCTGCGGGCTCTCCTTCACTGCAACCGACGTGAGTAAAACATTTAAATGTGTTAACCCTCGCAAGGCTGCAGGCCCAGACGGCATACCCAGCCGCGTCCTCAGAGCATGCGCAGACCAGCTGGCTGGTGTGTTTACGGACATATTCAATCTCTCCTTATCCCAGTCTAATGTTCCCACATGCTTCAAGAGGGCCACCATTGTTCCTGTTCCCAAGAAAGCTAAGGTAACTGAGCTAAACGACTACCGCCCCATTGCACTCACTTCCGTCACCATGAAGTGCTTTGAGAGACTAGTCAAGGACCATATCACCTCCACCCTACCTGACACCCTAGACCCACTCCAATTTGCTTACCGCCCCAATAGGTCCACAGACAACGCAATCGCAACCCCACTTCACACTGCCCTAACCCATCTGGACAAGAGGAATACCTATGTGAGAATGCTGTTCATCGACTACAGCTCAGCATTTAACACCATAGTACCCTCCAAACTCGTCATCAAGCTCGAGACCCTGGGTCTCGACCCCGTCCTGTGCAACTGGGTACTGGACTTCCTGACGGGCCACACTGGGGCCCCACAAGGGTGCATTCTGAGCCCTCTCCTGTACTCCCTGTTCACCCACGACTGCATGGCCATGCACGCCTCCAACTCAATCATCAAGTTTGCGGACGACACTACAGTGGTAGGCTTGATTACCAACAACGATGAGACGGCCTACAGGGAGGAGGTGAGGGCCCTTGGAGTATGGTGTCAGGAAAATAACCTCACACTCAACGTTAACAAAACAAAGGAGATGATTGTGGACTTCAGGAAACAGCACATCCACATCGACGGGACAGTAGTGGAGAGGGTACTAAGTTTTAAGTTCCTTGGCGTACATATCACAGACAAACTGAATTGGTCCACCCACACAGACAGCGTTGTGAAAAAGGCGCAGCAGCGCCTCTTCAACCTCAGGAGGCTGAAGAAATTTGGCTTGTCACCAAAAGCACCAAAAGCACCAAAAGCACAAACTTCTACAGATGCACAATCGAGAGCATCCTGTCGGGCTGTATCACCGCCTGGTACGGCAACTGCTCCGCCCACAACCATAAGGCTCTCCAGAGGGTAGTGAGGTCTGCACAACGCATCACCGGGGGCAAACTACCTGCCCTCCAGGACACCTACACCACCCGATGTCACAGGAAGGCCATAAAGATCATCAAGGACAACAACCACCCGAGCCACTGCCTGTTCACCCTGCTATCATCCAGAAGGCGAGGTCAGTACAGGGGCATCAAAGCAGGGACCGAGAGACTGAAAAGCAGCTTCTATCTCAAGGCCATCAGACTGTTGAACAGCCACCACTAACATTGAGTGGCTGCTGCCAACATACTGACTCTACTCCAGCCACTTTAATAATGGAAATTGATGGAAATTGATGGAAAAAATTGTATCACTAGCCACTTTAAACAATGTCACTTAATATAATGTTTACATATCCTACATTACTCATCTCATATGTATATACTGTACTCTATACCATCTACTGCATCTTGCCTATTCCGTTCTGTACCATCACTCATTCATATATCTTTATGTACATATTCTTTATCCCTTTACACTTGTGTGTATAAAGTAGTAGTTGTGGATTTTTTAGGTTAGATTACTCGTTGGTTATTACTGCATTGTCAGAACTAGAAGCACAAGCATTTCGCTCCACTCGCATTAACATCTGCTAACCATGTGTATGTGACAAATAAAATGTTAATTGATTTGATTTGAAATAGACGTGCTATATGGCAGACCAATCCGAACTCATCTCTCGTCATGTCCAGCCAACTCATCATCTCAGCCATTCATGGTTAGCAGGAAGGTTTCTCACTTTTTCTGTGGCTTAACCAACTAGGCTCGTAATTTAACCATTTTATTAGTATTTACAGATGGCATACAAGTTTGTTATGAAGGGACATAAAAATTCATGTTCCTGAAGTCATTTCTGCCAATAAACACAATTTGATTTTAAAAATAAGTTTACGTTCGAATGGCTCTCCTTTGAAGTAGTGACCCGCGACATACAGTATGTTTAGTTTCCTGAAACGAGTCACATTTGTGGAATTTCTTTCCTTCTTAAAACCTTTTACAGCTAGGGGTTCCACTAGCGGAACGTTTTGACAACATCCGGTGAAATTGCAGAGCACGAAGTTCAAAATAAATTATTAGAAATATTTAACTTTCATACAGTCACAAGTGCAATACACCAAATTACAGCTTAACTTCTTGTTAATCCAGCCACCATGTCAGATTTCAAAAAGGCTTTACGGCGAAATCAAATCATGCTATTATCTGAGGATAGCACGCCATCAAACAAACACATGACAATCATATTTCAACCTGCCATGCTTCGACACATTACTCAGAAATAACTATATAATTAATGTCTTACCTTTGAAGATCTTCTCCTGTTGGCACTCCAATATGTCCCATAACGTCACAAATGGTCCTTTTGTTCGATTAATTCCGCCGTGGAAGCCCAAGCAACTGCAACCAAATGCCTCCGAAAACCTATTGAAAACACGGTCACCTCAAAAAAATAATTCCTGGATGGTTTGTCCTCGGGGTTTCGCCTGCCAAATAAGTTATGTCACAGACATAATTGTAACAGTTTTAGAAACTGTAGAGTGTTTTCTATCAAAATCTACCAATTACATGCATATCCTAGCTTCAGGGCCTGGGTAGCAGGCAGTTTACTTTGGGCACGCTTTTCATCCGGACATGAAAATACTGCCCCGTATCCCAAACAGGTTCATGCTTTTGAGTCACTCAGTTGTGCTGTGACAAGGTAGGGGTGGTATACAGAAGATAGCCCTATTTTGTAAAATACTGTACCATATTATGGCAAGAACAGTTCAAATAAGCAAAGAGAAACAACAGTCCATCATTACTATAAGACTTGAAGATCAGGTATGGTGGAAATTACGAGATTATGTTATAATGCTGCTATTGCATCAAATTGTTATTTTATTCAACAGAATAAGGGTTTGTTAGAATGCTCATCTGTGTGTGTACTACAGAGGATGGGCCTCTGGAAGATTTACGATGTCTCTGGGGATACCGCATTCCAGAGCATGAGTTAATGTTTTTGTTCCATACGGTACCAGGGAGAGATGGCTCCAGTTTGGAGTTGGAGCGCCAGACACTGGTCTATACACAATTAGTTCTCATGTTTTTACAGCAGATACTGTCTGCTGTGAATTATAATTGTCTTTCATACAAATCCTAACCTTGTGACCCATTCCATACATCTGGTGTGGCGCTGGTGTGGCGCTGGTGTGGCGCCGACAGAGATGGCCGCCTCGCTTCGCGTTCCTAGGAAACTATGCAGTTTTTTGTTTTTTTACGTGTTAATTCTTACACTAGTACCCCAGGTCATCTTAGGTTTCATCACATACAGCCGAGAAGAACTACTGAATATAAGATCAGCGTCAACTCACCACCAGTACGACCAAGAATATGTTTTTCGCGATGCGGATCCTGTGTTCTGCCTTACAACCAGCGCCACGGGATGGTTCCCATGCAGCGACCCAAAAAAACGACTCAGAAAAAGAGGGAAACGAAGCGGTCTTCTGGTCAGACTCCGGAGACGGGCACATCGTGCACCACTCCCTAGCATTCTTCTTGCCAATGTCCAGTCTCTTGACAACAAGGTTGATGAAATCCGAGCAAGGGTAGCATTCCAGAGGGACATCAGAGACTGTAACGTTCTCTGTTTCACGGAAACGTGGCTCACTGGAGAGACGCAATCCGAAGCGGTGCAGCCAGCGGGTTTCTCCACGCATCGCGCGGACAGAAACGAACATCTTTCTGGTAAGAAGAGGGGCGGGGGCGTATGCCTTATGGCCAACGTGACATGGTGTGATGAAAGAAACATACAGGAACTCAAATCCTTCTGTTCACCTGATTTAGAATTCCTCACATTCAAATGTAGACCGCATTATCTACCAAGAGAATTCTCTTCGATTATAATCACAGCCGTATATATCCCCCCCAAGCAGACACATCGATGGCTCTGAACAAACTTTATTTAACTCTCTGCAAACTGGAAACGATTTATCCGGAGGCTGCATTCATTGTAGCTGGGGATTTTAACAAGGCTAATCTGAAAACAAGACTCCCTACATTTTATCAGCATATCGATTGCGCAACCAGGGGTGGAAAGACCCTGGATCATTGTTACTCTAACTTCCGCGACGCATATAAGGCCCTGCCCCGCCCCCCTTTCGGAAAAGCTGACCACGACTCCATTTTGTTGATCCCTGCCTACAGACAGAAACTAAAACAAGAAGCTCCCACGCTGAGGTCTGTCCAACGCTGGTCCGACCAAGCTGACTCCACACTCCAAGACTGCTTCCATCACGTGGACTGGGAGATGTTTCGTATTGCGTCAGCCAACAACATTGACGAATACGCTGATTCGGTGTGCGAGTTCATTAGAACGTGCGTTGAAGATGTCGTTCCCATAGCAACGATTAAAACATTCCCCAACCAGAAACGTGGATTGATGGCAGCATTCGTGTGGAACTGAAGGCGCGAACCACTGCTTTTAATCAGGGCAAGGTGTCTGGTAACATGACTGAATACAAACAGCGCAGCTATTCCCTCCGCAAGGCTATCAAACAAGCTAAGCGCCAGTACAGAGACAAAGTAGAATCTCAATTCAACGGCTCAGACACAAGAGGCATGTGGCAGGGTCTACAGTCAATCACGGACTACAGGAAGAAACCCAGCCCAGTCACGGACCAGGATGTCTTGCTCCCAGGCAGACTAAACAACTTTTTTGCCCGCTTTGAGGACAATACAGTGCCACTGACACGGCCTGCAACGAAAACATGCGGTCTCTCCTTCACTGCAGCCGAAGTGAGTAAGACATTTAAACGTGTTAACCCTCGCAAGGCTGCAGGCCCAGACGGCATCCCCAGCCGCGCCCTCAGAGCATGCGCAGACCAGCTGGCCGGTGTGTTTACGGACATATTCAACCAATCCCTATACCAGTCTGCTGTTCCCACATGCTTCAAGAGGGCCACCATTGTTCCTGTTCCCAAGAAAGCTAAGGTAACTGAGCTAAACGACTACCGCCCCGTAGCACTCACATCCGTCATCATGAAGTGCTTTGAGAGACTAGTCAAGGACCATATCACCTCCACCCTACCTGACACCCTTGACCCACTCCAATTTGCTTACCGCCCAAATAGGTCCACAGACGATGCAATCTCAACCACACTGCACACTGCCCTAACCCATCTGGACAAGAGGAATACCTATGTGAGAATGCTGTTCATCGACTACAGCTCGGCATTCAACACCATAGTACCCTCCAAGCTCGTCATCAAGCTCGAGACCCTGGGTCTCGACCCCGCCCTGTGCAACTGGGTACTGGACTTCCTGACGGGCCGCCCCCAGGTGGTGAGGGTAGGCAACAACATCTCCTCCCCGCTGATCCTCAACACTGGGGCCCCACAAGGGTGCGTTCTGAGCCCTCTCCTGTACTCCCTGTTCACCCACGACTGCGTGGCCACGCACGCCTCCAACTCAATCATCAAGTTTGCGGACGACACAACAGTGGTAGGCTTGATTACCAACAACGACGAGACGGCCTACAGGGAGGAGGTGAGGGCCCTCGGAGTGTGGTGTCAGGAAAATAACCTCACACTCAACGTCAACAAAACTAAGGAGATGATTGTGGACTTCAGGAAACAGCAGAGGGAACACCCCCCCCATCCACATCGATGGAACAGTAGTGGAGAGGGTAGCAAGTTTTAAGTTCCTCGGCATACACATCACAGACAAACTGAATTGGTCCACTCACACAGACAGCATCGTGAGGAAGGCGCAGCAGCGCCTCTTCAACCTCAGGAGGCTGAAGAAATTCGGCTTGTCACCAAAAGCACTCACAAACTTCTACAGATGCACAATCGAGAGCATCCTGGCGGGCTGTATCACCGCCTGGTATGGCAACTGCACCGCCCTCAACCGTAAGGCTCTCCAGAGGGTAGTGAGGTCTGCACAACGCATCACCGGGGGCAAACTACCTGCCCTCCAGGACACCTACACCACCCGATGCTACAGGAAGGCCATAAAGATCATCAAGGACATCAACCACCCGAGCCACTGCCTGTTCACCCCGCTGTCATCCAGAAGGCGAGGTCAGTACAGGTGCATCAAAGCTGGGACCGAGAGACTGAAAAACAGCTTCTATCTCAAGGCCATCAGACTGTTAAACAGCCACCACTAACATTGAGTGGCTACTGCCAACACACTGTCAATGCCACTGACTCTACTCCAGCCACTTTAAACATGGGAATTGATGGGAAATGATGTAAATATATCACTAGCCACATTAAACAATGCTACCTTATATAATGTTACTTACCCTACATTATTCATCTCATATGCATACGTAGATACTGTACTCTATATCATCGACTGCATCCTTATGTAATACATGTATCACTAGCCACTTTAACTATGCCACTTTGTTTACATACTCATCTCATTTGTATATACTGTACTCGATACCATCTACTGTATCTTGCCTATGCTCCTCTGTACCATCACTCATTCATATATCCTTATGTACATATTCTTTATCCCCTTACACTGTGTATAAGACAGTAGTTTTGGAATTGTTAGTTAGATTACTTGTTGGTTATTACTGCATTGTCGGAACTAGAAGCACAAGCATTTCGCTACACTCGCATTAACATCTGCTAACCATGTGTATGTGACAAATAAAATTTGATTTGATTTGATGTAGACTGAAGGAGGATGGACTTTGCTATAAAATGCTGTGGCTCAAACCAGCTCATTGAGTTCTCAGTGATCACCTCCAGGGTCGATTACTGACTGGCTCCATTACTGCAGTAATTAAATAATGACAGTTTGATTGTTTTGAAGAAATCTTAAAAGTCTCTCCTTTTGATTACAATAATTCCACCACACAGTCAATCTGGAAAATGTAAAAACCTTGGAAAGTTTCTTCAAGTGCAGTCGCAAAAACCATCAAACGCTACGATGAAACAGGCTCTCATGAGGACCACCACAGGAAAGGAAGCCCCAGAGTTTCCTCTGCTGCAGAGGATAAGTCCAGCCTCAGAAATCGCAAATTAACTGCACCTCAGACTGCAGCCCAAATAAATGCTTCATAGAATTCAAGTAACAGACACATCTCAACATCAACTGTTCAGAGACTGCGTGAATCAGGCCTTCATGGTCAAATTTCTGCAAAGAAACCACTACTAACGGACACCAATAATAATAAGAGACTTGCTTGGGCCAAGAAACACAAGCAATGGACATTAGATCACAGGAAATTTGTCCTTTGGTCTGATGAGTCCAAATTTGAGATTTTTGGTTCCAACCGCTGTGTCTTTGTGAAACGCAGAGTAGGTGAACGGATGATCTCCGCATGTGTGGTTCCCACCGTGAAGCATAGAGGAGGAGTTGTGATGGTCTGGGGGTGCTTTGCTGGTGACACGGTCTGTGATTTATTTAAGGCACACTAAACCAGCATGGCTACCACAGCATTCTGCAGCAACACACCATCCAATCTGGTTTGTGCTTAGTGGAACTATCATTTCTTATTCAACAGGACAATGACCCAAAACACACCTCCAGGCTATGTAAGGGCTATTTGACCAAGAAGGAGATTGATGGAGTGCTGCATCAGATGACCTGGCCTCCACAATCACCCGACCTCAACCCAATTGATATCGTTTGGGATGGTTTGACTGCAGAGTGAAGGAAAAGCAGCCAACAAGTGCCCAACATTTGTGGGAACTCCTTCAAGAACGTTGGAAAAGCATTCCAGGTGACGACCTCATGAAGCTGGTTGAGAGAATGCCAAGAGTGTGCAAAGCTGTCATCAAGGCAAAGGGTGGCTACTTTGAGGAATATCAAATATATTTTGGTTTGTATAACACTTTTTTGGTTACTACATGCTTCTATGTGTTATTTCATAGTTTTGATGTCTTCACTATTATTTTACAATGTAGAAAATAAAGAAAAAACCCTGAATGAGTAGGTGTGTCCAAACTATCTGCAATATTAAAGCTGATCTACCCCCTAAAAGAATTATACAAAAATAAACCGAACTTCAACCTCATGAGTCTTGTGAACGTTAATGTGCACTATAAACATCGCGTCCACTCAGAGCAGGGCACGAAATGGTTGGCTAAATTAAAATGTTTTGTAGGCCTATCAAGCATGAAACAGAAATGACTACGGGAGGCAATAAATGGTACAGGGATGGAATGATGAAACACTAGCAATTATTGTAGTAGTAAATTTAATATATAGATTTACCGCATTTTGCCTACGTATTTAAATGTGTGAAAGCAACAGCAAACATTTCAACGAGAAAAGAAAAAAAAAAGCACTCTACACTGGCGGGAGTTTGGAGAGGGCAAGTGAAGAACCTCGTCTATGGTGCGTCTTCGCCACAGTAATAATTCATTTTAACAACAGATTTCAAATGCAGGCTTCATAAGTAAATTAAACATTTCAAGCAATTGTCACATACCAAAAGACCAGTAAGTCTCCTAGTGTTGCCCCAGTGCTGGTGAGCTTGCAAATTAAACAGTTAATATTGTTGATCACCAATCAATCTTTGGAGATGCGTATTTATTTATTATGGTCATTTACTCTTCCTACAATATGACATTTGCGCTGCACCCGATCCTAAAGCTGTACACTACAGAAATCAGCAATCTGTTCGATTGCTCACCCAACCTGTATTGATTGACAGTTTGCTGATCCAAACAGTGCTGAGTGTGCATTTCACTAGCCCAGGGCTGCCCAGTCCTCTTCTGGGAGATCGAATATCCTGTAGGTTTTCAGTCCAACCCTAATTTAGCGTATCTGATTCAGATAGTTAAGGTCTTGTTGAGCAGCTAATTAGTAGAATCAGCTGTGTTAAATTAGGGCCTGGACTGAAAACCCACCGGACTGAAGATCTCCAGGAAGAGGGTTCAGCTGCCCAGCCCTCCACAAAATATGTGACAAAACATGACAAAACCTGGCCAGATAGTTTGAAGTCATCAGTCTCAAGTCAAAGTCGAGTTCCGAGTTTTGAGCCTCCAAGTGAAGTCTCAAGTTATGGTTTTTTCTAACAAGTCGAGTATCATGTCATCAAATTTGTGACTCGAGTCAGACTAGAGTCCAAGTCATGTGACTTAAGTCCACAACTCTGGTGAGGGGCAATTTACCACTTTGGTCAGGGTCAGCATGAGGGATAACATTTGTCCTGTATCTGTGAGTGTAGCTATTAAGTTAAGTTTGAGCATCTTAGCAATAAAATATGTTCTATACAACTGTCAACATTCTACAAGGAAAGAACCACTAAATCAATGATATAATCATTAACCAGATTGCCCAGGATACCAGACTTCGATGAGTGATAACTCAGTTCTAGAATGTTGTCAAAAATGAGAATGAATCAAAAAATCTATTCACATTCAGAATTGACTTTGTTTTGACATGCCTGCATGGTAATGCCTGCATTCCTGCATGGTACTTGCATGACCAGAGACAAATCTTCAAAAGCACAGTATTTATTTATTCGGAGTGGTACATTAATTCAAAATGGTTCTGTTACAGTCTAATGCTTTGTAAATGCTTAAGTTGAAAAGTACTATATGGTCGATAGCACTGGTAATTTTCCACAGTTGTCCAGTACCCTCTTCACACAGCACACAAAGGAGTGATTTGTTATTGGCTCCTTATCTTTAGGGCACCAAAGGCCCAGTCAGGGTGAATTCTTGTTCTATCTGTTTAGGCTCTAAAGATCTTATCACTCCCCTATCTTAGATACATAGACTGTGAGAACTGTTTAGAAACTGTTCTTGTTTGTATAATACTTTAAGGAGATGGAGACAAGTACCCCTTGTCTCTCATATAAGCTTGCCTCCCCCTAGGAGGGGTAAGCAGCTCTTTGTGTTTGATTTTTTTTTTATACAACTAGGCAAATCAGTTAAGAACAAATTCTTAATTACAATGACGGCCTACGCCAGCCAAACCCAGACGACGCTGGGCCAATTATGTGCCACCCCGGCCTATGGGACTCCCAATCACAGACGGTTGTGATACAGCCTGTATTCGAACCAGGGTGTCTGTAGTGACACCTCTAGCACTGAGATGCAGTGCCTTAGGCTGCTGCACCACTCAGGAGCCCCGTGTAGATGAAGTATATAAAGACTGTGATTCTGTAATAATTCTGTTCCTCTCCATTATATCCTGAGGGTGAACTTCCCTGCAATTGCTTGAATGAAATGTTATTGCTAATAAATATGTTCTGCCTAATTCCAGGAAGTTTTCCTCAACAGAGTTGTTTTACAGGATCCTTCCCATTATATGAATGATATGTCAATTGATAAAATCCAAAGTTAACAATTAAAAGTTTATGGAAAAACTGTACTTGTCTTCATGAAAATTACAGTTTATATCAGGTATCAAGTTCAGACCCAAGTGCAGATTGTGTGAAGTTACATTGTTTATTGTAACAACAGGGGCAGGCAACTGACAGGTCAAGGCAGGCAACCGACAGGTCAAGGCAGGCAGTGGTCGATAATCCAGAGTAGGAGCAAAGGTACAGGTCGACAGGCATGCTCAGGATCAGGGACAGGCAGAGTGGGCGGGTACAGGGTCAGGACAGGCAAGGGTCAAAAACCAGGAGGATGAGAAGAAGAGAGACAGGGAAAAGACAGGCGCTGACAGGATAAACGCTGGTGTTTATTTATTTATTTATTTCACCTTTATTTAACCAGGTAGGCAAGTTGAGAACAAGTTCTCATTTACAATTGCGACCTGGCCAACAAAGCAAAGCAGTTCGACACATAAAACAACACAGAGTTACACATAGAGTAAAACAAACATACAGTCAACAATACAGTAGAAAATAAGTCTATATTCAATGTGAGCAAATTAGGTGAGATAAGGGAGGTAAAGGCAACACAAAAAAAAGGCCATGGTGGCAAAGTAAATACAATATAGCAAGTAAAACACTGGAATGGTAGATTTGCAGTGAAAGAATGTGCAAGGTAGAGATAGAAATAATGAGGTGTAAAGGAGCTAAATAAAAAAATACAGTAGGGGGAGAGGTAGTTGTTTGGGCTAAATTATAGATGGGCTATGTACAGGTGCAGTAATCTGTGAGCTGCTCTGACAGCTAGTGCTTAAAGTTAGTGAGGGAGATAAGTGTTTCCAGTTTCAGAGATTTTTGTAGTTTGTTCCAGTCATTGGCAGCAGAGAACTGGAAGGAGAGGCGGCCAAAGAAAGAATTGGTTTTGGGGGTGACCAGAGAGATATACCTGCTGGAGTGCGTGCTACAGGTAGGTGCTGCTATGGTGACCAATGAGCTGAGATAAGGCGGGGCTTTACCTAGCAGGGTCTTGTAGATGACCTGGAGCCAGTGGGTTTGGTGACGAGTATGAAGCGAGGGCCAGTCAACGATAGTGTACAGGTCGCAGTATATGGGGCTTTGGTGACAAAATGGATGGCACTTTGATAGACTTCATCCAGTTTGTTAAGTAGAGTGTTGGAGGCTATTTTGTAAATGACATGGCCAAAATCGAGGATCGGTAGGATGGTTAGTTTTACGAGGGTATGTTTGGCAGCATGAGTGAAGGATGCTTTGTTGTAAAATAGGAAGACGATTCTAGATTTAATTTTGGATTGGAGATGCTTAATCTGAGTCTGGAAGGAGAGTTTACAGTCTAACCAGACAACTAGGTGTTTGTAGTTGTCCACATATTCCAAGTCAGAACAGAGTAGTGATGCTGGACGGGCGGGCAGGTGCGGTCGGGCAGCGATCGGTTGAAGAGCATGCATTTCGTTTTACTTGCATTTAAGAGCAGTTGGAGGCCACGGAAGGAGAGTTGTATGGCATTGAAGCACGTCTGGAGGTTAGTTAACACAATGTCCAAAGAAGGGCAAGAAGTATACAGAATCGTGTCGTCTGCGTAGAGGTGGATCAAAGAATCACCAGCAGTAAGAGCAACATCATTGATGTATACAGAGAAGAGAGTCGGCCCGAGAATTGAACCCTGTGGCCCCCCATAGAGACTGCCAGAGGTCCGGACAACAGGCCCTCCGATTTGACACACTGAACTCTATCAGAGAAGTAGTTGGTGAACCAGGCGAGGCAGTCATTTGAGAAACCAAGGCTGTTGAGTCTGCCTATAAGAATGTGGTGATTGACAGAGTCGAAAGCCTTGGCCAGGTCGATGAATACGGCTGCTGTGGGAACTCATGTAATATAAATAGGTGCAGCTGCTAGGCTGAAGTAGCAAGGACATAAGTACATTGGCCAGAGGAAGAGAAGGTGACATCCAATACATTTGCTATTTCTGAGTAGGGTAACATGCCAAAGATTACATAAAGCTAAACGAAAATGAGTACATTAGCCAAGACCATAAGTACATTTATGACAGCTGGACATACTAATGTCAGAAGGACACAGGAAGGAGGATGGTAGCAAAATGACCGACAGATGAAACATAAGCATGCAATAAATGTATTATTTTTGTATGACAAAAAGGGGTCCCGCCACCATTATAATCTAACCGGAAGCAGATATGGGCGTTATTGGGCGTGAACAAGCAAAGAACTCAGACTAAAAGATAATGGTGGCAGAAGGACTGAGGGGAGTAACTTCATTCACATATGGGATGTACCCATATGCTGTATGTGTATAAAAGCAGAGCCCGTACTCGGGGAGGTTGGTTGTTCCGCTGACCAGCACTGCTTTGCTACTTTGTATTAAAGTCTATATTGAATTCACAAGTTCTTGTAAGAGTGTTATATTTCTGAGGCAATATTCCACGACACTGCACAGTATTGTCTCTTATCGATGACGGTTATGATATCAAGGTCATCGAAGACCTTAGACAGGCAGTGTAGGATAGATATAGGTCTGTAGCAGTTTGGGTCTAGTGTCACCCCCTTTGAAGAGGGGGATGACCGCGCCAGTTTTACAATCTTTGGGAATCTCAGACGATACAAAAGAGAGGTTGAACAGGCTAGTAATAGGGGTTGCAACAATTTCGGCAGATTATTTTAGAAAGAGAGGGTCCAGATTGTCTAGCCCGGCTGATTTTTAGGGGTACAGATTTTTCAGCTATTTCAGAACATCAGCTGTCTGGATTTGGGTGAAGGAGAAATGACGGAGGCTTGGGCAATTTGCTGTAGGGGGTGCAGGGCTGTTGCCTGGGGTAGGGGTAGCCAGGTGGAAAGCATGGCCAGCCGTAGAAGAATGCTTATTGAAATTCTCAATTATTGTGGATTTATCGGTGGTGACATTGTTTCCTAACCTCAGTGCAGTGGGCAGCTTTTTCAAATTTCTGTTTGAAAAAGCTAGCCTTAGCATTCCTAACTGCCTGTGTATATTGGTTCCTAACTTCCCTGAGAAGTTGCATATCACTGGGGCTATTCAATGCTAATGCAAAAACACAGGATGTTTTTGTGCTGGTCAAGGGCAGTTAGGTCTGGAGTGAACCAAGGGCTATATCTGTTCCTGGTTAAAAAAAAAATTGAATGGGGCATGTGTAACAGTATAGCTTCCATCCCTCCTGGGCCTGAACCAGGGACCCTCTGCACACAGACAACAGTCACCCTCGAAGCATCGTTACCCATCGCTCCACAAAAGCCACGGCCCTTGCAGAGCAAGGGGAACCACTACTTCAAGGTCTCAAAGCCAGTGATGTCACCGGTTGAAACGCTATTAGCGCGCACCACCGCTAACTAGCTAGCCATTTGACATCGGTTACACTCACCCCCGTTTTGACCTCCTATTTTTCCGCAGCAACCAGTGATCCAGGTCAACAGCATCAATGTAACAGTATAGCTTCCGTCTCTCTCCTCACCCCAACCTGGGCTCGAACCAGGGACCCTCTGCACACATCAACAACAGTCACCCACAAAGCATCGCTACCCATCGCTCCACAAAAGCCGCTGCACTTGCAGAGCAAGGGGAACCACTACTTCAAGGTCTCAAAGCGAGTGACGTCACCGATTGAAACGCTATTAGCGCGCACCACCCCTAACTAGCTAGCCATTTCACATCAGTTACACATGCTTATTTACGATGGTGAGGAAAGCACTTTTAAAGAATAACCAGGCATCCTCTACTGACGGGATGAGGTCAATATCCTTCCAGGATACCAAGGATACCAAGTCGATTAGAAAAGCCTGCTCGCTGAAGTGTGTTTTAAGGAGCGTTTGACAGTGATCAGGGGTGGTCGTTTGGCCGCAGACCCATTACGGATGCAGGCAATGAGACTGTGATCGCTGAGATCTTGGTTGAAGAGAGCAGACGTGTATTTTGAGGGCACGTTGGTTAGGATGATATCTATGAGTCCCAGTTTAGGACACCTAGCAGCACGAGCTCTGAAGATAGATGTGTCCTCGGATGGGGCCACAGTGTCTCCTGACCCCTCCTGTCTCAGCCTCCAGTATTTATGCTGCAGTAGTTTATGTGTCGGGGGGCTGGGGTCAGTTTGTTATATCTGGAGTACTTCTCCTGTCCTATTCGGTGTCCTGTGTGAATCTAAGTGTGCGTTCTCTAATTCTCTCCTTCTCTCTTTCTTTCTCTCTCTCGGAGGACCTGAGCCCTAGGACCATGCCCCAGGACTACCTGACATGATGACTCCTTGCTGTCCCCAGTCCACCTGGCCATGCTGCTGCTCCAGTTTCAACTTCCACCTGACTGTGCTGCTGCTCCAGTTTCAACTGTTCTGCCTTATTATTATTCGACCATGCTGGTCATTTATGAACATTTGAACATCTTGGCCATGTTCTGTTATAATCTCCACCCGGCACAGCCAGAAGAGGACTGGCCACCCCACATAGCCTGGTTCCTCTCTAGGTTTCTTCCTAGGTATTGGCCTTTCTAGGGAGTTTTTCCTAGCCACCGTGCTTCTACACCTGCATTGCTTGCTGTTTGGGGTTTTAGGCTGGGTTTCTGTACAGCACTTTGAGATATCAGCTGATGTACGAAGGGCTATATAAATACATTTGATTTGATTTGATTTGATAGATGGGGGCAATCAATTCACATATGGTGTCCAGGGCACAGCTGGGGGCCCTGGAGGAGGGAATCAAGGCATTCAAAATGTCAGGGATTTGGGTCACGGGACCCAGATTCATATTGCTCCTCTTGTCAGTACATATTTTTAGGGGAGCCAATGGTTAAAAAATGTTCCACATAGTTCATACACACACATTTGGCTCCCAGAATAGGTTATATTACGTACAATGCTCAAATCAGCCAACTAAAGTAATGTAGTTAAATGTATCATTGACACAGTGGGAATTTATATCTGTGATGTTCAAACTATTGTTTACCTCCTGTGTCCAACTTGCTGAAGGCCCCAGTCATCACTGCCTGTACCTGACATTGTTGAAGAACAAGTGAACAACAAATGCATTTTATCATGGGCACAGTGGGAATTTCTTTCTGTGATGTTTAAACGATGTCTTACCCCCAGAGTGAGAGCGAGTTACATCAGTTCAAGTAGATTGAGGGTGGTGTTGAGGGTGGTGTTGATCATGGTGTTGATCATGCACTGCTTCTCGTGAGATGAGCCTGATGTTCTGCATGTCATGCCTCATGTATAAAACTTTGGGAAAAGGGAACAAAAAGTCAACATTTTGATTTATCAAAAAATGTAATGTTTTACACAATGTTGTATCATATTTGATGAGATACTGACCTGTCCGCCCACAGGCTTGATGTGCTGTAGTCTCCACAACAGGGTGCTTGAACACGGATCACACTGGCACAAGATGTCCATGCACTGGATGGTCTGAGGGATGCACTCCTATTAGACTGAAAAACAAAGAGACATTTGAATGAAATGACAGAACAAGTCGAAAATATCAGAATCAGTTAAAGGAGCCGAACCTCCTATCACTAGCTACTACTAGCAAGGGAAGGCAACAAAATGAAAAGACAAAAATAAAATACTTATCTATCGCCCCCTTGGGAATGGGAACGGTGAAGACATCATGTTACTAAAAGGTGTCCGCTACTGCAAAAATCTCACTGCACCCACATGCACGCACACACATAGATCAAAGGAGTGGAGCTTGTAGTAACCTTTATCAACTCGCCACGCAGCCCAATCAGCCACACAAAACGGTCTTGAGTGGCAACAAATCTGCCCAACTAGTCGTTTTGCTTTCCATACGCCCACTCGCCCATACCAGAGAGAAAGAAGCAAAGCGAGAGGATTATACTACATTCATAACCAAGTGGAAAGGTGGTAATTACCATTTGTGAAGTTGTAAATACCAGTTGGATGCATTCAGGTGCTTTGAACGCCAATATGCTAATTGCCAATAAGCTGTGTCAACCATAAACTGAAAGCACAGCTGTTATGCTTGTAAACAAATTATAGTGTTTTAAAAACATATTAATAGATTGTTTTATATAAATAATGTTTTGCTGTTGTATTTAACTGCCACAAATGCTGTTATTGACGTCCTTTACTTAGTAAGTCACGTCAGAGGTCAGCATGTGGGAGAAGTGGGAGCTCAGGATGAAAGGCACATTTCCCACTACTAATTACCAGTTGGAGGGACTTTCGAGTGGATTTTTCTCAGTCATACATAAATTCTCACTCCCATTAATGATGCGTTCGTAACCAAGTGGGAGTTGGTAATTTACCAGTTGTGAAGTCGTAAATACCAGTTGGATGCATTCACAGCCATTGGATAATGGCTACATTATAATTTGTTTACATGCATGATACCTGTCCTTTTAGTTTATGGTTTATCTTGTTGGCCATTAGCCAATGCATCTGTCATGACTTTGCCCTGTTGGGTGAGGGTCATAAAACCCCCTTTCCCTCTCTTCCCTCCACTGGTTTATGACCCCCCCCCATAAATACCTTTCCCCCTTCTCTCCACTTTTGAAAATCGTTTGTTACGACAGAGAGAGACTTTGCAATACAGTAACATCAAAAGGTTGGGAATGGAACAATATTTCTGGAATCCAACCAGTTGAAATTATCCGTTGGTACTTAGAGAATATGATGTCTGATCAGTTGTTGCCTGGGACATTATTACTGATGACAGGACAACATAAATTGTATCTTGGAAAGTCTACACATTCTACTTATCAGATTCACATGGAATTGATGTAAAATTTAAATGTTTAAATATGACACTATTTGTGAAAAGATTCCATGTTAATTTTAGCCTTCTAAATGAGAGAATTGTTTTCATCAGTAAACTACGCTCACTCAGTGACCACACCCAAGTGAACAGACATTGGAAGGGATGAAACACGCCCTTCTCTTCCCCAGTATAAAAGCCCCCATGACCCAATTCACATCAGACTAAGCAAACCCAGCATGAGCTGTGGTTGCATATGGTTAAATATCCACTCTACATAGCGAAATTTACTGACCTAGACAGGGAATTTTTACAAGGATTAAATGTCAGGAAATTGTGAAAAAGTGAGTTTAAATGTATTTGGCTTAGGTGTATGTAAACTTCCGACTTCAACTCTATATATATCTTGCATTTTCCTTTTCCGAATAGGCAGTTATTAGAATGCATAAGATTCTGTATTTACGGTAGCATAGCTTCACAAGGTCCGATAGAGACCCAATCCCCTTTGTCCCTCAGTCCTCCTGCTCTTTCATTCAAACTCAACCCCCTTTTTTTGTGTAACCAGCTGTCATATCAGTTTCGTCCGCAAGGGATTTTTTATTTTATGACATGATTAGTAATCGATGTATGATCCCTAATGTGTACATGGAATTCTGTGCGATTATTTAGGTATTTCGTAAATAAATAATTAAGCCAATTTTTGTATTGTTGATTCAACTTGTTAGCCAGGGTTCGTGAAGAAATGTACGACGTTCAGATGAGACTGAATAAGGTGACGATTAATAATTGACTGCTATTGATATAAAAGACCTTCAGAGCTTTAAGAGTTCATTTGGAAGACAGCAGCTCTATAAACACTCTTCCGTGGTGCCCGAGGTTATTAACGAGTGAATTGATGCATGGTTTAATTCAATCATGTAATCAATCAAATGTTAGGTAATCGATTTGATAAAATAGCCTGTCATATAATTTAATCAGTCAGACACGACACATCCAACTGGTAATTAATTACGACTTCACAACAACTAAATTCCCACTTCCCACTTCGTTAAGAAAGCAGTATTACTATGAGTGGACCAAGTGGGAATTTCTTTCATAGAGGTCTATGAGAGTGTCGAATTATGTCAGGCTTTTTTGATCTAATAGAAGTTTCGTAATGGTAAAAGTGTTACAAATGTACTAATATAAGTGAATGCACTTGTCATTCCGGCAACTTTGAGAAAAACTACTTAGTTCTGCCTGTTGTTCACACACGTATTTGCCCTCTCATTGCCTAGAATGGTCCCCCCTGATCTTACCCCCTCCGGCCTGCCTTCTATCTTTGAAGAAATGTTTGGTCACTCGACCATCTTTTCAATACTCTGAGCCATATTAGGCTGCAGCTACCCATACTTGAGTTTATGCGCTGCAAATGCGCCGATTGAGTCCCCTCATCATGCGACATAGCAGCAGCACGCCCACATGACACTCAAACTCTACTGAACAAAAATATAAATGCTATATGCAACAATTTCAGAGTTACAGTTCATACAAGGGAATAAATAAATTAGGCCCTAATTTATGGATTTCACATGGCTGGGAATACAGATATGTATCTGTTGGTCACAGATACCTTAAAAGAATGGTAGGGGCATGGATCAGAAAACCAGTCAGTATCTGGTGTGACCACTATTTGCCTCATGCAGCGCGACACATCTCCTTCGCACAGAGTTGATCAGGCTGTTGATTGTGGCCTGTGGAATGTTGTCCAACTCTTCAGTGGCTGTGCAAAGTTGCTGGATATTGACAGGAATTGGAACACCCTGTCGTAAACGTCGATCCAGAGCATCCCAAACATGCTCAATGGGTGACATGTCTGGTGAGTATACAGGCCATGGAATAACTGGGACATGTTCAGCTTCCAGGAATTGTGTACAGATCCTTGAGACATGGGGCCATGCATTTTCATGCTGAAACATGAGGTGATGGCGGAGTGATGAATGGCCCCAGAATAGGCCTCAGGGTCTCGTCACGGTTTCTCTGTGCATTCAAATTGCCATAGATAAAATGCAATTGTGTTCATTGTCTGTAGCCCATGCCTGCACATAACATAACCTCACCGCCACCATGGGGCACTCTGGTCACAACGTTGACATCAGCAAACCGCTCGCCCACACAACGCCATAAATGCTGTCTGCCATCTTCCCGGTACAGTTGAAACCGGGATTCATCCTTGAAGAGCACACTTCTCCAGCATGCCACTGGCCATCAAAGGTGAGTATTTGCCCACTTTAGTCGGTTATGAAGCCAAACTGCAGTCAGGTCAAGACCCTGGTAAGAACGACGAGCACACAGATGAGCTTCCCTGAGACGGTTTCTGACAGTTTGTGCAGAAATGTTTCTGTTGTGCAAACCCACAGTTTCATCAGCTGTCTGGGTGGCTGGTCCGGCAGGTGAAAAAGCCTGATGTGGAGGTCCGTTGCTAGCGTGGTTACACCTGGTCTGCGGTTGTGAGGCCGGTTAGATGTACTGTCAAATTCTCTACAACATTGTTGGAGGCGGCATATGGTAGAGAGATGAACAAAGAACAAGTTCTTTGTATTTGGGGCCAAGGTCTGGCACAGGATGTGTGGGGTTAGTGTTTGGAACCATTGTATGTCATCTCTGAGGTCGCACCTTTCCTGAGAGAGTATATAACCCAGAGGCTCACTCCACTCAGTGGGCTCTCACTACATTCACTTTGTGGGTGGTATGACCAGCTCCCTTATCGATACTACCAAAAATGGTAGTGAGAGAAAGTCCAGTCAAAAGTAATGGGACTAGGTGAAACTGGGCTGACATTCTGCAAATTTTCTCATTGATGAAAAGTCTGATCTCAATAAAAGTTTCTGTTCCCAAAACTAGAATCTGTTACAGTACACTAAGTTTTATAGACTTGACGCAACACATGCTACAATGTGCCAATAGTTTCTCATTAGCCCATGCTTGGCTTTGCTCACCTCCTTGCTTGTTCCACCTACTATGCTTAATTTGCTCCCACTGTAAATGACACTGATGACCTATCTTGGGTTGGTTATAAATATCTTTGCTGCTTACTTGGGGTGTGTCTGAAAGTGGGAATGTTAACAGAAGTGGGAGGCTCAACAGTGATAGGCATTACACCAGAGCTCTGTAATTGGTTAGACGGTTTTGATTGAGTGTGTTGTTTTTCGCTTAACACGTTTTTATTGGACAGTTCACGACCGTGTGAAACAAAACTGGGAGAGCTAAAAGCCACTGTATTAATAGAGAATCATACTGTGTCACTTGAATGTTAACAAAACACACAACACCTCACTTGTGAAAATATTTTTTATTTATTACCAGTAAATCTTTATTATTAGGCCTATACTCCATTATGACGTCTGTTCGGGCTATCATCTGATGATGACAATAAAATGTTGTTTTGTGAATAAAGCTCATCATAATTACTCTTATGTAATTGGGCAGCAAACAGCCTACCGTTTTTTCATTGACCAATAAATCTATGTTTGCTTATTATAACTCATGGCATCTATTTGGCTATCATCAGATGATGACAATAAAATAGTGTTTGGCTAAATATAATTAATCTTGTCAAATTAGGCAGCAAACCAGCTTAGAATGAAGTGTATTCAAGGACAAGGGTTAACTAGCATGCCTCACATCAGAAAACCCCTGTACACAACAGACAATGGCAAATGAACTTAACGACTTCTACATAAAGTTTGACTGACATTACTTCTCTGCCAAGTGTGTTAACATGCTCAACACCGTTGTTATTGACGGCCGTGACACCGAGTTAGAATTGAACCCTAGAGAGGCCACACGAGTCTTTAAGTAAACTGGCAACAGGTCCTGATGGCGTCTCTGCTTTGTGTAGAGGAAATTACACAAGCCTGGGTCCCTGTCTTTCAGAGGTCTGTACATTCATCACCCCTCTTCCCCAAAAGCTTTCTCCCTAAGAAAATAAAGACTGTAGAGACCTCCATTATAATGAAGTGTATTGAAGAGATCATGGTGTGTACGCTTCAGTCAGACTTAGCACACTGTTGGACCCATTTCAGTTGCTTACAAATACAAACGTGGCACTGACGAAGCAATCCTCCATTTTAACAATTGGCGTGGGATGAACAGCATACCACCCTGCATCCCACTGCCGGCTTGCTTCTGAAGGTAAGCAGGGTTGGTCTTGATCGGTCCCTAGATGGGAGACCAGATGCTGCTGGAAGTGGTGTTGGAGGGCCAGTAGGAGGCACTCTTTCCTTGGGTCTAAAAAAATATCCCAATACCCCAGGGTAGTGACACTTGGATGGGATGTTAAATGGGTGTCCTGACGCTCTGTGGTCACTAAAGATCTCATGGCACTTATCGTAAGAGTAGGGGTGTTAACACTGGTGTCCTGGCTAAATTCACAATCTGTCCCTCATACCATCACGGTCACCTAATCATCCCCAGCTTACAATTGGCTCATTCATCCCCCTCCTCTCCCCTGTAACTATTCCCCAGGTTGTTGCTGTAAATGAGAATGTGTTCTCAGTCAACTTACCTGGTAAAATAATTATAAAAAATACTAAAAAAGGTAAGCTAGTTTCTTACCAATACCTCCTGTGCCCCATATTTTTTTTGAAGTTGCTAAACAAAAGTATCTGTAGGAGTGAAGTTTCAATTAGTTTATGTGAAACCATTGTTGGTAGGAGGGGTACCCCGAAATAGAGTCTGGTCATCATAAGGGTGCAGACTATAGGTAGTAGTTTTGAATTTCGGGGAAGGACTGTGACTAGGACATACCCGGCACAGGTCTATAGAGGGTCTCCGGGTGGGGGCCTAGGTGCTCGGGTGAGGGCATTACAGTCGGTCTGTTGTAAGGTCTGGGGTGGAAATTCACTATACAGAGTCTCACCATAATGTGCTGTTGTTTGAGGGCCGTTCAATGCAGGAGGGTCATATTAGGTGATCGATTTAGGTAGAGGTACATCCCTATCAGAGAATAAATGTGCGGTTGTTTAAAAAAAAAAAGATTTTACCTTTATTTAACTAGGCAAGTTATTTCCAATGACGGCCTAGAAACAATGCTAACTGCCTTGTTCAGGGGTAGAATGACAAATATTTACCTTGTCAGCTCAGGGATTTGATCTTGCAACCTTTACTAGTCCAACGCTCTAACCACTAGGCTACCTGCTGCCCCGTGTTTGGTGCAAAGACAGGGTTCAAAGGAAGGGAATACTGGAATGGAGACTTGTACTTAATGTCAGTGAAAACAATGACTGTGTGCTGTTTTTCATGGGTTAGAGCTGTATTTGATGCAAGTATCTACAGGTGAATATACACTTCCAATCAAAGGTTTGTGGTCACTTAGAAATGTCCTTGTTTTTGAAAGAAAAGCACCTTTTTTTGTCCATAAAATAACATAAAATTGATCAGAAATACATATGTAGACATTGTTAATGTTGTAAATGACTATTGTATTGGCACGTAGTGTTAGCTAATCCAAGTTTATTATTTTAAAAGAATAATTGATCATTAGAAAACCCTTTTGCAATTATGTTAGCAAAGCTGAAAACTGTTGTCCTGATTAAAGAAGCAATACAACTGTCCTTCTTTAGACTAGTTGAGTATCTGGAGCATCAGCATTTGTGGGTTGGATTACAGGCTCAAAATGGCCAGAAACAAAGAACTTTCTTCTTGAACTCGTCAGTCTATTCTCGTTCTGAGAAATCAAGACTATTCCATGCGAGAAATTGCCAAGACATGGAAGATCTCGTACAACGCAGTGTACTACTCCCTTCACAGAACAGCGCAAACTGGCTTTAACCAGAATAGAAAGAGGAGTGGGAGGCCCTGGTGCACAACTGAGCAAGAGGACAAGTACATTAGAGTGTCTAGTTTGAGAAACAGACGCCTCACAAGACTTCAACTGGCAGCTTCATTAAATAGTATACGCAAAACACCAGTCTCAACATCAACAGTGAAGAAGCGACTCCGGGAGGCTGGCATTCTAGGCAGGTAAAGCTGGTTGAGAGAATGCTAAGAGTGTGCAAAGCTGTTATCAAGTTAAAAGGTGGCTATTTGAAGAATCTCAAATTTAAATATATTAATTTGTTTAACACTTGGTTAATACATGATTCCATATGTGTTATTTCATAGTTTTGATGTCTTCACGATTATTCTACAATGTATAAAATAGTAAAAGATAAAGAAAAACCCTTGAATGACTAGGTGTTCTAAAATGTTTGACCGGTAGTGTATGTATATATATATATTCGAATTTGTAGATAAGTAAGTAGATAAGTAATTGGAACATTTGTGAGAAGAAAACAGTAACAAATAAAACAAATAAATAAATAAAATAAAAGATAAGATAAATGAATTCAGAAGTTCCAAATTTCTAAGGTAGTAGAGTTATTGAGTGATGGCCCAAGTATTGTGGAAGGTTTCTCTCTAAAAATGCTACAATATTACCCTACTGTGTAGGAGTGAAAAATATATATTCAGTGTACAGAACTTATATTTTCAGCACTCGGGAGGTCATTTTTGTAAAAAACGGCAGAGACAGGGTAAAAGAGCTTTGTGGTAACATGGCTATTTCACCTGAAAACTCCACAGATCGGTGGGCACAAACAGTAAACAAGTTGGGTGAGGATGCTGATGAGGAGTGCAAAAGCATGTATAGGGGTTGTCACCATAAGTTTCCAGTATTTCCAGTTACAGGAAAAGACGTCCCTGAGGATATATAGAGGGAGGTAATTATGGGATGTTTTGCACCAGGGGTGAAAACACGTAGTCAAAAGTGGGCTCCGATGCTATGGAGCAAATGGTTATCTCTGAAACAAAACACTCTGGTACAGAAACATAACCATGCCCGCAGTGCATGGACAGACATAATTGCAGCAGCGGTGCGGGCAGAGTCAGGGCTAGAACAAGTGGTGGGCAGAGTCAGGGCTAGAACAAGTGGGGGGCAGAGTCAGGGCTAGAACAAGTGGGGGGCCGAGTCAGGGCTAGAACAAGTGGGGGGCAGAGTCAGGGCTAGAACAAATGGGGGGCAGAGTCAGGGCTAGAACAAATGGGGGGCAGAGTCAGGGCTAGAACAAATGGGGGGCCGAGTCAGGGCTAGAACAAGTGGGGGGCAGAGTCAGGGCTAGAACAAATGGGGGGCAGAGTCAGGGCTAGAACAAGTGGGGGGCAGAGTCAGGGCTAGAACAAGTGGGGGGCAGAGTCAGGGCTAGAACAAGTGGGGGGCAGAGTCAGGGCTAGAACAAGTGGTTGGCAGAGTCAGGGCTAGAACAAGTGGGGGGCCGAGTCAGAGTAGTGGTGGATAATTTCCCAGGGGGGGGGGGGGGTCTAAAGGTAAGGCAAACTGGCAGGCAAGCAGGAAGAGGGAGTGAAGCTATAAATCAGGAAAACCTGCCAGAGGTTGGGTTGTTTTAAATGGGAGCCCCAAATGGACACAAGACAGCCCTAGGGGGGAAGATCAAAGGCTGAGGCCATCTGCCCCAATAACCATAAAAGATAAGCTGGTGAAGCAAATTTACCCCATCTAACAACACAGCAGAAAAGGCCATGCTATTACGTTCAGATTCTCAGACAGCCCATGAAGAGGATCTTGACATCCTCTTGAGAAACCTAACAAAAGTTGGTCTGAAGGCGTCCCATGAAAAGGCACAAATTGCGCTCTCTCTCAATGCAAGAAAACTGATGGTTGGCCGAAAAGACACAATCCAACGACTGCCAATTCCAACAACAATTAGAGGGGTTAAGAAAACACAGGGACTATTCGGTTATGTCCACAGTTTTATACCGTCATTCTCATTAATGGCTACACCATTAAATGCTTTGATGGTAGGGGACATGACCCGGTAGAGTGGACACCAGTGTGAAGAGGCATTCCCCAGCACAGGGAATTCCAGATTGAAATAGAGAGTTTGAGATGTTTGTACATAAGGATAGACATTGTAATGCAGTCATCACACAAAAACATGCAGTTTGTGCGGGACAACCATGTACAATGGTGGGGGACAGAGAGAGTTGCTGGAAATGCAGGAAGCCACTCCTGGTAGAGTTAAATGGCCGTGGTTAGAGAGGGGAGCAGAGGTGACGTCGGAAGGCATGTGGCGTCATAAAAAGGTGGGTCAGCTGGTGTTTCCACCAGCTATCTTAAGGACACTAGCAGAGCTATATCATGGGATAACTCATGATGGCCCTTTCAACATGATGCATAAATTCAAACAGACCTTGTGGGTGCCCAAAGCTCGAGCAGTGTTTTAGGATTTCACAAGGAGGTGTGATGAATGTAGTCAATGTAATGCAGCGCCCGCAGTACCCACACCACACAAACATATTCCTCTTCCTGAAGGGCCATTTTGCAACTGGCAAATACATTTCACAGGGCCAGTATCGGTAAGCCAGGGAAAGAAATACGCACTGCGGGGGGGGGGGGGGGGGGTGCCTCAATCTGTAGATTCAGACAGAGGGACTAATTTTACCTCAGTGGTGGTACAGGCCGTATGTAAGGCTTTAAAGATTAAACAATCCTTCCACACTCCATATCAGCCTATGGGAGCGGCAAATGTTGAACACAGCAATAAAACGTTGAAGGAGAAACTCACAAGGCTCATGGGTAGACCATCTACCCGCAGTTCTGATGACCACCAGGGCGGCAGCAAATGCTAGGACTCACTTGTCTCCATTCGAGATAGCCATGGGTAGACCCATGAGGGTACTAGGGGCCCCAGTATCTCAGCTGGAGCTATGGGATCTTCAAGGAATGGGAGACAAACTGCTAAACTATTGTAAACAACTTACACTTGTATTGAGTACTGTATCTTCCCAGGTGAAAGAGGCCCACCGTAGACTCCCCCAGGATTGGAAAGCACACTCACTACAGCTGGGAGACGAGGTGTACTTGAAGGTCCATCAACCGGGTACCCTTTCAGCCGAGGTGGACCAGACCCCACACTGTCCTACTAGTGACTGACACAGCAGTGAAGGTGTCGGGAAGGAAGACCTGGATCCACGTGTCCCAGGTGAAAACTGTACCAACACCTACTGACTTGGGAAAGGCCGAGCAGGATGGAGAGGCTAGAGCAGGATGGAGAGGCTAGAGCAGGATGGAGAGGCTAGAGCAAGATGGAGAGGCTAGAGCAGGATGGAGAGGCTAGAGCAGGATGGAGAGGCTAGAGCAGGATGGAGAGGCTAGAGCAGGATGGAGAGGCTAGAGCAGGATGGAGAGGCTAGAGCAGGATGGAGAGGCTAGAGCAGGATGAAGAGGCTAGAGCAGGATGGAGATGCTAGAGCAGGATTTGATAGAGGAGGTGATGATGGAAAAGGAGGAGTGTAGATCACACTGTAAAAAGGGCAATAATGTGGGGCATAGGGACATTTTTAGTTGGGGTAGTGTTTGTGGCGGCTGCTATAATCACTACCACTCCAAGGGGAGAAAATCAAACAACACTTTATATAGAGTGGATAGCTTGATATGAAGATAAACGGGTTCATTGGGAGAGGGTAACATCAAAAGTTGCTGAAGCCGTGACCGTAACTAATTAAAAGGGCATGGTGATATGGGTGGTTCCATTAGAAAATAGGTCTAGTGTCCTAGACGTACGATGTTCTGATAAGAGGATGGTTCTCTTACGAACAGAAATTTGGAAAGAATGTAATGGAACAGAGAGTTTGAGGAAGGAAACCAGATTCTCGTCCCTCCCTCATCTTGGCATTGTGTGCGATAGACTCCAGTTAAAATAACAGCAGTTACTAAACTTCAAGTTAGTGTGAGCGGAGGACAAAACTTCAAGCCAGGTGAAGCTACAGATACGAAAGAGAGGGGATTATATCGGAGCAAGAGGTTTTACATACCTGTCACTCCGTATTACCCAACACCAACAGGAATGAAATGGTCAGAGAAGATTTTGGATAGTGGGGAGAAATAGCTTGTTGGGGCAATCAGACCCTGGACAAAATTATGCGGAGAGTACAATGACCAGATCCTTGTCGTTAAACGGCATGAGGAAAGCGAGGGATATGGGCAGATGAAGGCTTATTTACATTAGTTCATGAGACAAATATACACCAAGGTCTGTGGCAGAGTGGGGGAGGTACAGGACATTCCTATGGAGTATTGGTGTCGGATGTGGGGTTAACACATGTAAGCCCTCTGCAGGGTATCCCGAAAACCAAGGCCATAGTCTTTACTGGGACAGGAAATAGAGGAATATATGTGACAGAGGCGGAGAGATGCCTCGCCTATAAATTAAGAAAATGGGTGATAGACTCATTAGAGAATGATTACCACTCCACTGTGTAGGGTTATAGAGGGAATAGTTCAGTGTGGGAAAGACAGTGGTCTGTGCAGAGTGGAAGGACTACTATGAGGATAAGCTCAACTTGGAGGGAGGGTGATCATAACTGTCGCAAAAATAGTGTCATCATTTCATACTTTAATATTTAATTTTACTGATGATGGAACAACAATTGAAAGGGCAATGGTGGAAAAAGTACCCAATTGTCACCCAGTAAAAGTAAAAGTGGAAGTCACCCAGTAAAATACTACTTAAGTAAAAGCTTCAAAGTATTTGGTTCTAAATATACTTAAGTATCAAATGTAAAAGTATAAATAATTTCAAATTCCTTATATTAAGTAAAGCAGACAGCACCATTTTCTTGTTTTTAAAATGTACAGATAGCTAGGGGCACACTAACACTCCAACACTCAGACATCATTTTTAAAAGATGTGTTTGTGTTTAGTAAGTCTGCCAGATTTAAGGCCGTAGGGATGACCATGGATGTTCTCTGGATAAGTGCGTGAATTGGACCATTTTCCTGTCCTGCTAAGCATTCAAAATGTAACGAGTACTTTTGGGTGTCAGAGAAAATGTATGGAGTAAAAAGTACACCATTTTCTTTATGAACGTAATGAAGTAAAAGTAAAAGTTGCACAAAATATAAATAGCAAAGTAAAGTACAGGCACCCCAAAAAACTACTTAAGTAGTACTTTAAAGTATTTTTACTTAAGTTCTTTACACCACTGTGAGAGGGTTGCCACAGACCCATGTATACAAGAAGCTGTATTCCCAGAGGAAAATCTTGCTGTCACGATTGTCGTCAAGGAAATGATCAGACCAAGGTGAAGCGTGGTGAGCGTACAATCCTTTATTTTAAATGTCGCCAACAAAACAATAAACAGCAGAACAAACGTGAAGCTCTGTAAGGCTATACATGCCACTAACAAAGACAACAACCGACAAATGAGAAAAGGAAAAAAGTCTGCCTAAATATGATTCCCAATCAGAGACAAAGATAGACAGCTGTCCCTGATTGAGAATCATACCCGGCCAAAAACAAAGAACCAGAAAGCATAGACTTTCCCATCCGAGTCACACCCTGACCAAACAACCATAGAGAATAAAAGGATCTCTACGGTCAGGGCGTGACACTTGCAGTAGTGGTGGCAGCCCATCTGTTGCAGGGGACAATAAGGAAGCATGTGACCCAGAGATATGTACAACTGGACACTCTCTCAACCCCACTGCTCTCTCCTCCATGTCAAAGGGCAGATAATCAATTGACATACCTCCCAGAGAACTGGGACCAAATCACGGTAACAGAAATTTGTAGAGGGATTGCGGAAAAACAACCTTGAGGCCCTAAAACCTATGTCACACATAGGGTTTTCACAGGGGGGTGGGGTATGGGTATGCCATGGGATGAGAGATGTGATTCAGATCTAAGTAATGGTAATTATTACCCAGCAGTCCCTACTGTAGCACAACATAAGGAGGCAATAGATGAGATGGTCAGAAAAACATTAGGAGGGGACTGGGGAAAAGGCAGAGAATATCTCACAAACTCAATCATAGATCTAATGGTAAAACCAGTGATGAAAGTTACTGACAGTGACAGAGTTACAGCTGTAATAATACTTACTGCTGTTACATTGGGACTTAAGGTTGTGGGATGTGCTGTAGGAACAGCATGGTATTGGACTATTGATCAAATCATGTGGATTTTGGAGTATGCAGCTTGGGCAGTGTTGGCAGTTATGGGGTAGCTCTGATGGCATTGTTAGAAGTCCATATAGTAAAAGACTGTTGTTGAAACGCATCTATAATGCAGATTTGCCACAAGAGGAGGTGAAATAGCCCTTGATGGAAGACTGAGGAAAAGCATAATGGGGATATTTAGAGCCCTACTTTTTGTGGATCTTAGCAGAAAAGCATATCAGTGGGCATAGGGTTCAGGGGTAGCAGGAGATTGTGTCAGTCTGGTTCCTCAAGCTGTGTTCAGAGATGTAGTTTATAAATGTATTTGCAAGGAAGCTTATGATAATCAGTAGAATTTAGGATTCATTTAACTCATGAGTGTTTTTTGTTTTTGTTGAATGTTTTCACATTTTCTCTATCTATCAAGTCTGTTTCTATCACACTCTCAGGTCTGGAGAAGAAAGAAGAAGAAGAAAGTCAACAGCAGGCATTTGAAATGATTGCTTAGTGATATTAAACAACAAGAAATGTTTATGGTTTAATATTGGGGACTGATGGATTCTGTTCAAATGTAACATCTTTCAAGTTAAACTGTAGTTTGTTTGTACCCTGTTTAGTGAATGATTACTGTGAGTATTAATGGAGTTTAGGCCATGAAACTGTGCATGCTAATTTTAAAAGGTTGACCTAATCAGATAAGAGGAAATTGCCCAGGATCAGAGAGCAGGGTCAGGCCCAGGACAATGAAGATGGATGGGGTGTGATTCTGACATCTAGCTAAACAAAGAGAGGACCATGGACATTCCACAGGGGAGAGATGGGAAACTCATTCAAATCAAATCAAAGTTTATTTGTCACTTGTGCCGAATACAACAGTGAAATGCTTACTTACAGGCCTTAACCAATAGTGCGGGGAAAAAAGGTATGTGTGTGTAGGTAAGTAAAGAAATAAAACAACAGTAAAAAGACATTTGATAATAACAGTAGCAAGGCTTATTTTTACACTACTGCTTATTGAGGTACATGTAGGTATGGTTAAAGTGACAATGCATATATGATGAAGAGAGAGAAAGAGGGGTTGGCGGGTGGTGGGACACAATGCAGATAGCCCGGTTAGCCAATGTTCGGGAGCACTGGTTGGTCGGGCCAATTGAGGTAGTACGTACATGAATGTATAGTTAAAGTGACTATGCATATAAGATAAACAGAAAGTAGCATTGGGGTTATAAAATGTATAGCTGGGGAGGTAACACCTACAAGAGGGTGGTGACTAAAAGGAGGGAAGAGTATAAGATGTGTTGTGAACTTTCTATATGTATGCTCTCAGCTAATGGTATCCTTGGTAATAAACACTTGAAACTTCTCTTGAGCTTTTGGTCTCAATTCCTTATTGCTTGGAGGTTGCAATAGCATTTTTCTTTTTCACATCAGCAAAGTTAATCTAATCCTGCAACATCTGGAGAACCTGTGCACATTACTCAGGTACACTTACAGATGTTCTAGGGTCCAACATCTTTATTTTCTGCAGAGTTTCAGGGTTTTTGGAGTAAAACAGAAAGTCGTGCACACTCCTACTCTACCAGGCTGTCATAGAGAGCATTCTATTCTATGGCATTTCAGCCTGGTTTGGCAACTTCTTAGTTACCTTAAAATCAATCGCCTGGTCCAGACAGCCATGAAGGTGATGGGTGAGATCTTTGAATCCAACAATCCTGAGACAGGACAAGAAAATTAATGTCAGACCCCTCCCATGTACTCCACCCAGAGTTTCAGCTTCTCTCCTCAGTCAGACGCAACAAATCAAATCAAATGTATTTATATAGCCCTTCGTACATCAGCTGATATCTCAAAGTGCTGTACAGAAACCCAGCCTAAAACCCCAAACAGCAAGCAATGCAGGTGTAGAAGCACGGTGGCTAGGAAAAACTCCCTAGAAAGGCCAAAACCTAGGAAGAAACCTAGAGAGGAACCAGGCTATGTGGGGTGGCCAGTCCTCTTCTGGCTGTGCCGGGTGGAGATTATAACAGAACATGGCCAAGATGTTCAAATGTTCATAAATGACCAGTATGGTCGTATAATAAGAAGGCTGAACAGTTGAAACTGGAGCAGCAGCACGGCCAGGTGGACTGGGGACATCAAGGAGTCATCATGTCAGGTAATCCTGGGGCATGGTCCTAGGGCTCAGGTCCTCCGAGAGAGAGAAAAAAAAGAGAGAATTAGAGAGAGCATATGTGGGGTGGCCAGTCCTCTTCTGGCTGTGCCGGGTGGAGATTAAAACAGAACATGGCCAAGATGTTCAAATGTTCATAAATGATCAGCATGTTCGAATAATAAGAAGGCTGAACAGTTGAAACTGGAGCAGCAGCACGGCCAGGTGGACTGGGGACATCAAGGAGTCATCATGTCAGGTAATCCTGGGGCATGGTCCTAGGGCTCAGGTCCTCCGAGAGAGAGAAGGAGAGAATTAGAGAACGCACACTTAGATTCACATAGGACACAGAATAGGACAGGAGAAGTACTCCAGATATAACAAACTGACCCTAGCCCCCTGACACATAAACTACTGCAGCATAAATACTGGAGGCTGAGACAACAGGGAACAGGGTTCCTCAGTGTAATCTGAACAGATATAAGCACTCCTTAAACCCCCTGTCAGTGAAACAACTAAACAGCAGTGTGTAGGGGAAGACCATGAGCAATGTGATATACAATGAGTGTACAAAACATGAATAACACCTTCGTAATATTAAGTTGCACCCAATTCTGCCCTCAGAACAGCCTCAATTCATCGGGGCATGGACTCCACAAGATGTCAAAAGCGTTCCATAGGGATGCTGGCCCATGTTGACTCTTTGTTGACGCTTTCCACAGTTGTGTCAAGTAGGTTGGATGTCCTTTGGGTGGTGGACCATTCTTGATACACACTGGAAACTGTTGAGCGTGAAAAACCCAGCGTCATTGCAGTTATTGACACAAACTGGTGCACCTGGCATCTAGTACAATACCCCATTCAAAGGCACTTATAGATTTTGTCTAGCAGCTGCCCATTCACCCTCTGAATGGCACACATACACAAGCCATGTCTCAATTGTCTCTAGGTTTAAAAATCATTCTTTAACCTGTCTACACCTTTTCATCTACACTGATTGAAGTGACATCAATAAGGGATCACAGCTTTCACCTGGATTCACCTAGTCAGTCTATGTCAGGGAAAGAGCAGGTGTCCTCAATGTTTTATATACTTAGTCATATATATATATCTATATATATATATACACACACATACACACTGCTCAAAAAAATAAAGGGAACACTAAAATAACACATCCTAGATCTGAATGAATGAAATATTCTTATTAAATACTTTTTTCTTGACATAGTTGAATGTGCTGACAACAAAATCACACAAAAATTATCAATGGAAATCAAATGTATCAACCCATGGAGGTCTGGATTTGGAGTCACACTCAAAATTAAAGTGGAAAACCACACTACAGGCTGATCCAACTTTGATGTAATGTCCTTAAAACAAGTCTAAATGAGGCTCAGTAGTGTGTGTGGCCTCCACATGCCTGTATGACCTCCCTACAACGCCTGGGCATGCTCCTGATGAGGTGGCGGATGGTCTCGTGAGGTATCTCCTCCCAGACCTGGACTAAAGCATCCGCCAACTCCTGGACAGTCTGTGGTGCAACGTGTCGTTGGTGAACCCTATAGAGCAACGGCGGGTTGAAGAGTCTACTCTTTGGGAACCCTATAGAGCAACGGCGAGGTGAAGAGTCTACTCTTTGGGAACCCTATAGAGCAACGGCGAGGTGAAGAGTCTACTCTTTGGGAACCCTATAGAGCAACGGCGAGGTGAAGAGTCTACTCTTTGGGAACCCTATAGAGCAACGGCGAGGTGAAGAGTCTACTCTTTGGGAACCCTATAGAGCAACGGCGGGTTGAAGAGTCTACTCTTTGGGAACCCTATAGAGCAACGGCGAGGTGAAGAGTCTACTCTTTGGGAACCCTATAGAGCAACGGCGGGTTGAAGAGTCTACTCTTTGGGAACCCTATAGAGCAACGGCGAGGTGAAGAGTCTACTCTTTGGGAACCCTATAGAGCAACGGCGGGTTGAAGAGTCTACTCTTTGGGAACCCTATAGAGCAACGGCGGGTTGAAGAGTCTACTCTTTGGGAACCCTATAGAGCAACGGCGGGTTGAAGAGTCTACTCTTTGGGAACCCTATAGAGCAACGGCGAGGTGAAGAGTCTACTCTTTGGGAACCCTATAGAGCAACGGCGAGGTGAAGAGTCTACTCTTTGGGAACCCTATAGAGCAACGGCGGGTTGAAGAGTCTACTCTTTGGGAACCCTATAGAGCAACGGCGGGTTGAAGAGTCTACTCTTTGGGAACCCTATAGAGCAACGGCGGGTTGAAGAGTCTACTCTTTGGGAACCCTATAGAGCAACGGCGAGGTGAAGAGTCTACTCTTTGGGAACCCTATAGAGCAACGGCGGGTTGAAGAGTCTACTCTTTGGGAACCCTATAGAGCAACGGCGGGTTGAAGAGTCTACTCTTTGGGAACCCTATAGAGCAACGGCGAGGTGAAGAGTCTACTCTTTGGGAACCCTATAGAGCAACGGCGGGTTGAAGAGTCTACTCTTTGGGAACCCTATAGAGCAACGGAGGGTTGAGACTCACAGCACACTCCTCATCAGCCTCTCTATCAGACGCACTTATAACTCTTCAGTGGTCTTGCCCAATAGGACAGGGTGGCAGCAGAACTGTCTCAATCTGACCAGGATGGCCAGAATATCCTCATAGTTCGTGAGGATTGTCCCCTCCAGAACATTCCTGCCGATGGTGGTGCGTCCCTCTGTCCGTGCCAGCTCCTATTCCGTTCTCTCTTTGTCAGCTCCACCTCGGGCAGAGAGACCAGAGGCCGCCCACACACGACTGGTGAAAGCTCACACAGACAATGAAAGCTCTTACGATATTTGATGATTACATTTCTCTAAAACAGGTTATAGGCTACATGTGCACCACCAAGTTAGAACAGTAGGTGAAATTAAGAGGTGAAAATACACAAAATTATTAGGATGAGGCACATTGTACACCGTTTTGGGTCTTTGCATGTCAAAAAAGATACATATCATAACACTATTTGACGTTAAATAAGCTTAATTTTGACACGGCAAATAACACTATTCTATTATAGAATGTTGTGTGTACTGAATTTTCACATGCAAGCCAAGCGCCACCACTACTATCAGTAAGCACTGTCAAACAAGCACACACCTGTCACAAATTATGTGTTTACAATACCGCGTTGGTGAACATAGACCAAATGATTAGGGTGAGGCACATGAGCAACTAACAGCTTACCTTACAACATACACTTGGTATTACTTTCTTAGCTACAGTATACATATTTCCCTTGCATATTACATAATTTATGCAGCATGCAATACTTTTTTGGACTGACTTTGTGATATGCTCATTTAAACAGGAAGGTGGCTGGTGCAGAAGTCCTTTGTGGGCACATTTTGTCATCAATGTCTGGCATTCTCTGAATTTATGGTGGGAAACGGGAAGAAAAAAAAACACACAGCCACTCCAATGAAAAGCAAGGCAGGTGATTGCTTTGAAATGCTTGCAGTTAGCCAATGATTCCTTCCAAACGACTCATTGTTGAATTTGCGATTTCCAACTTGTTGTGTAATCTTTATGTCCAATGGCCGATGAGTACCGATCTATAATTTCTCTTCATTATTTATCTTCATATGACAAGGATTAAAAATAATTTGCCAGTAGATTGTGGACTTGATTCATGATGATGATGACTATAACGTGATTTGAGGTAATTTTATCTGTGGCCAATGACCTTGAGCCTTCTTGGAAGGGCACTTGTAATATAGCTATGGCAGTGTCAGGACACAAAGGGCTGAAATGTTGGATATCTACCCTTACTAAGGACTTCCATTTAGCGATGTGGTGGTGTCCCGATGAGTGACAGAAGACTGAGCCAATCACGGCGCAATACTTCTATTTTCCGCTGGCTAAAAGTATTTTTTTTGTTCAAAAGTATCTGTAATATGATTACAATAAAACATTTAAAATAATTAAAAAAGACATAAAAGGCATAAAATACACTTTTTCTCCCGGGTAGGTGTAGTTTGTCCCGGGTGAAAAGTGACTGACTGGGATTGTTCGACATTGCGCATTGATGAGAAGGTCGCCTATTCTGTGAAGAGCGAGGCTGCAATCATTCAATTCGCCCTTGCACTCCTTCTAAACAATGCTTTAAAAAAAAATATATATTTTTACAATTTGTCAAAAACGCGGTCCACTCTGTGTTACAGATTATAATTTTGGAAACAGAAACCTGTATGGAGATCAAATGTTTCATCGATGAAAATATTTGCTGAATTTCGGCCAAAATCTTTCTCCATCTTTTCCCACAGCCGACCACTGGGCTTCCTGTCGTCACCAAATTTGGTAGTGAGTGGAAACTCTAACCGGATGCTTCACATTTATACATCTGGTGAGATATCTGGCTCATTGTTTTATCTGTGTTTGGATCACCTGTCAGGGAGCTAGCTTTAGGAGGTTAGCTTCTTCATACCCACTTGCCCAGACACAGGAGTGGCATTTTGGCAATGGATTCGCTTTTGAATATGTGAGTGGGTAGCTCTGACAGGTTACAGAAATGTTAGTTTTTTGAGCGTCTATGAAATGTGATTTGTAACAATTCGTCTAGCTAGCTTGCTAGGTGTCTAGGGTAACTAACGTCACCTACTAATTAGATAGCTACATGTTTATTGATGTACATTTCCGTTCTTGCAGAAGCGCCGTATATGTCGCAATCTATGCGGACAGATATCTCAGTAACTTCATGGCTTTACCTGCGGGCATAAAAGACACGCTGCTACGAGTCATGTCATCACAGGGCACGGTGACCGACCTAAACATCAGCCAGGTATTAGCTGTGTGTTATATGAAATACGGTTGTCCGTATGTGGTTCTGGAGAATTCCTGTTCTGGAACCACAGTGGACACTTTCAGTTCTGACTGTGCAGGTTTTTGTTCCAGCCTAGCAGTACATATATCATCCACCAGCAGCGCCCTCAATTGAGCTAGGGCATGTGTTTAGCCAAGGATTATGGATATACTGACAAGATACATCTCTCAACCCTAACAATGGGAGTCAGCCACAAAGCGGCACAGCAGGTATTGAGAATTTTCCAGTACATGTGTGCACATTATACATCTTAGAGTAGTAAGCAGAATCAGTGCACTCTATATGTGTGTCTAGGTCATTAGGCTAATGGAAGCCATTACCTAGTCCAGTGAGGTTCATTAGACATGCATTATGAGCATAGGTTTGCATTACTTAAGCACCATTAGACATGCACATGCATTAGGAGTGTGCATGTCTGTTTATTTTTGTATCTTTGCTATGGTTGCGCCACCAACAGAATCTATGCCCTAATGTCTGCCAATAAGAACATGGAAACCAAGCTGAAGTGAGTGCAAGGCAAAAAGATAATGGTGGCTAAATGCCAGAGTCATTAACATAAAGAGGAGTTACTATGTGTGTGACGTAAGGATAAACTGTATAGAAAGTGTGTGCCGAGGCTGGAAAGTTGGTTGATCCATGAACCAGCTCGGCTTGTTACTTTGTAATAAAGTCTATTTGTATTCACAAGTTCCGGTATCTGAGAAATATGATTGAGCAAATATTTCCACGACACAAGCTGTCTAGCTCCCACCTTGGTGGGATACAATTCAATATAGTAATCCTATTTTGAATATTCGATGAGGGTCGTTGAGGTGAACTGCTTGTATTCAATGGAGAGATGCGCTATGCTACTAGCCTCATACCATGAATATGCATAGATACCCTGAGACAACTCCAATATTATGATTTTTTTCTCAGTTGCCGGGATGTCACGTGTCCTACTTATCAGTACATTTGTAACAACTTAAGCATTACAAAACTTCTATTTGATCAAATCCACCTCACATTGCAAATAAACCCCCCCAAAAAATGTATGACCAAATTCAACACACTCTTATTGACCTCCATACAAAAACTTCTTGCTTGGTGGGCGAAACAAAAAAAAGACTGCCTGTTGGAAGGAGACAGATTTTCCCCCGAGTTGGGCCTCTCTCTTCCTCTCTGGTTTGGCCAGCACTAACACACATGATTCTAATCACGGTCATGTTATTCATTCTGTGTTACTACTGGGATAGAACCAACTCCTGCACACTTCCTACTGTGTTTGTCCTCAGCTGATGCATCTTGGGACACACAAGCTGGACATGGTGAACTGCAGAGTGTCTGACTCCGCCCTGCAACAGATCTGCTGTCCGCAGCTCCGGACGATCCTTCTGCGAGGCCAACCCAGCATCACCTCAGATGGTACCTGCCTACCAAATGGAACATTTTCGGTGTTAAAGAAAAACCCATCTGGACCATCTCTTTGTTTACAATACAGTACTTTACAATGTAATGAACATCATAATACAATACATTGCCTTTGATAATGGCTGACCCTTGCTGTGACCCCACTCTGAGGTTGTCTCAGGGGGAGTTGGGATATGCAAAAAACACATTTCCAATTCACACATGCATATAATACAGACTTGTACATGTGTGATACTGGTCAAATATAAGCACCCACAAAGTAAATATTATTACAACACAATATGACATATGATGTGATCTAATACAATTACATTGCTCTACACAACTAACATGTTGATTGGTCGGTTCTCTGTAGGTGTGAGGGCCCTGGCGGCCTCCTGTCCAGGCCTGCAGGTCGTGGATCTGACCGAGTGTGCTGCAGTGACCGATGAAGGGGTCCTGGCGCTGGCCCACGGCTGCAGTTCGCTGGAGGTCCTCTCCCTCTGGGGCTGCTCTGCTGTGGGAGACGCCGCCCTGCTGGCACTGGCAGGAAACTGCAGGCTTCTCCATAGCCTCAATCTCTCGGGAACACAGGTAATTCAATTAAGTGAGTGAGATGCTTATTACGTTTTCACGGCAGATTCACGCACAGATTGGATGACATATCTCTCTAAATAAACTTAAACCCTGGGTTTAGGACTGAATACTTTGAAGGCTGCGTTCCTCCTATTCCTAAGATTTAGATTATCTTAGTATAACAGGAATTTATGGTTTATCCCTCTGGAACGCAGCATTACCAGATTGGTACTTTGACGCTTTGGAAGAGGAACATTTAATTTGTCATCATATATGGCCTGAATAAGGAACAGGTCATCCTGTTCCTCTTAGTATCTGTAAGATTGCTCAATCACATAGTTTCAAGTAGCTCTTTTGACTTAATCAGTCTGTTTTATAACTGTTTCTAAACTGCCATGTTATAACTTTTTGTGAAACAATCTTTTGTGGTTTCTGTTAACTGAGGTTGTGTGTCCTTGGTATGATTTGTCTGCTACCTCTGGGACTGTTATCTAGTGATAAGTAGAAGTAACTGACTCATCCAAGTGACATATGACCCCCTCCCCATTTTTTCTATAAATGTCTGCATGAACAAAGAGCGATTGTAATTGTTTTTTCCCTTGCATGGATGCTCGTAATAAAGCTTTTGTATATTGAGATCCAACTGAGAGGTTTTTCCACCACAACGCACATTAGAAGTACCAAACTTCTGATGTAGCTAATGTACACTGCTTATTGCTTGTAAGTATTTAGTTGTCAATCACCTCAGCAAAAATAAGATCATATGTGCTTTGTTTCAGGTTACAGATGAGGGTGTCATTGGGCTGGCTACTGCACCGTGCTCTAATAGTTTGAAGGTAAGAAGACCAACAAATGTGCATATGAAAATCATTTCCTCATAGAGGACAATAAACTCTGTCCCTTTATGCTTTTGTTGTTGTGTAGATCTTGTTTGTTTCAAACTTAAAATGATAAATTAATACCCCTAGTATAGTATAAGTGTGCAAAAAAGTAGCTATGGGCACAAGTTCTTCAAGGTGATGGCTATGGCAGCAACTTAGTATCTAACCACACTTGGAAAGATAACATCCAACCTTGATTCAAGTCTTCTTTGTTTTTATACAAAGACTTCCAAGTGTGACATTTTCCCATGTTATTTTGGAGCCAGAGTATTATGTCTAGGCAGACAGGGATCTATAAACTATGTGATTGGATGTGTTGTAGGAACTCCAGTTGGCCCGTTTGTAAGGCTGTCCTTACAAACTGCCCCAACGTCCGGATCTTTACCTTCGATGGATGTCCTCTCATCACTGGTGAGCCTTTAGCTCAAAGTAGAAGCTATACTATAACAGCATTAAGAATGATATTTAACCCTTTCTCCGAGGCTGAGTCTCCTCCTCCATAAATGAACAGGCAATGCATCTCTGTTGCTAGAAAGAACCTTAGTGATATCTGTTCTTCTTCACTTCATCTGACCTGACCTCTACCCCAAAGTGCTCACTCTTCCCTAACTCAAGGCTGTCATGGTTATTGATACCAATCTGTCTCTCTTCTCCTGCCAGAGGATCTCTTATGGCTAACAATAACATATCCTGACATAATGTAAACGTTATACATTACACTCTCTCCCACATTGACATTGTTAGTTTCTAAAATCTCCACCCATCTCCTCTTATCAATGCCTGCCACATGTAATTGCTTCCCTGCACTCAACACATTCCAAGCTTACTTGCACACACTATGTACCTTCCTCCTATAACCCTTAACGTCTGGTGTAGACCCTCTAAATCTTAGCACTCCATCAGTGAAATGAACAAGTATATTTCACATTCTCAAAACCCAACAACAGCTAAAACCTTAACCTCCTTTGTCTTTCAGATCAAGAGGCCCTGCATAACCTTTTAGGCCCAGATAAGTTCCAACAGGTATCATGGACAGTGTACTGAGGGAAAAGTTACCCATAAATGCATACCTAGGAACAGATTACCCTACCCACAATCCTTAACCTACCCATTAGATTATCTGACCCTGGATCACGGCATTAGGAGCAACTTGTACTTACTCCAAGGGAGCACTGAAGAGGATGGCAGGAGGAGGGATGGAAAGAACACACACAAACTCCTTAAAAGCTTCTGGGACCGAAGTGACTGAACTAGGCTAATGGTTGTTATTTACAGTCCGCTAAAGAAAAAAACACCGGTCTCAGTAAATCTTAGCTTTGTAGTGTGATTATCATCAATAACAGTGGTTGAAGATCAAACCTCGATAGTTAGTTGGATGTGCTGCTCAGTGTTCTATTCTCTGTCAATGTTTGCAATTTATACACAGAAAAACATTTCATATTTATTTATTCTCTAACCATTTTTTTTTTGTAAATGCACTTAGGACATTCTTTTCACTGTACTTCATTTGAGATGTCCTTGCTGTAACCTGGTTGAATGCACACAGCACCCTGTCCTTGATTTAGAAATTGTTACTCTCTTCTCCTGTTGTAAATATGTAAGCATTAAAGTAGTGATACAATTTACATTTGGAAATAAATAATATGTTGGAGCCAAGTCTGTTCAGGGACACTGGGATGCGAACTGCCTGTTTAACTATATGTGTAACATGGAAAAAACATGCTTCTCTCTCTATTGGGTAAAGGCTCTTCTAAGGAAGGTATGGGCTTCTTTGCCTTTGTACTTCTTATGTAAAACAAAGAAGATAAGATGTACCAATGCATACATGACCTTCATTACAGAAGGTATGCTGATGGAAACATGATGCACCTGAGCTCAATTTCAAGTCTCATCGCAAAGGGTCTGAATACTTATGTAATTAAAGTACTTTTTTTTATTTTGCAAAACAATTTAATCTGTTTGCACTTTTTCATTATGGGGTATTGTGTGTAGATTGATGTGAGAACATTTATTTAATACATTTTAGAATAAGGCTGTAGCGCAACCAAATGTGGAAAAGTGGAAGGGATATGAATCCCTTCCAAATTCACTGTACATTTAGAATACATTTCAAAGATAAGAAAGATGGTAGCTGAGAATGAATCAAAGATTCTAATATTTTAGCTAGGTAAGAAGGCCGATAATTATCTAGGTCACATGGGTCATAACCTTTGTGAAGGGGCGTACATGGACCACCTTACAAACCCTTGGGATAGTACCAGGTTAATGATTCAGCAATCAGAGAGGCAGAGAGCTGCAGCAAAAATGGATCAAGCATACCTTTATTTTATTAGGCAAGTCAGTTAAGAACAAATTCTTATTTTCAATGACAGCCTAGGAACAGTGGGTTAACTGCCTGTTCAGGGGCAGAACAACAGATTTGTACCTTGTCAGCTCGGGGATTAGAACTTGCAACCTTTCGGTTACTAGTCCAACGCTCTAACCACTAGGCTACCCTGCTGCCCCAGATGTCAAAAGAGGTGTTTGTTTAACAACAGTACATTTGACTTCATGGCAAAGAAGATTGACAAGTTTTAATTGAGTCAATGCCAGGCACTTGCTGATAGCAATTCCACAATCATATGTCAAGTGTCACAAACAACAACAGTTGAAGGAATGCTCTAAAGCACATACAAATATGGGTTTGTGAAAGATGTCTGTCAGAGTTCAGGCAGGTAGCGCCACACAGTGCTGCAGGTCAGTCCATAGTTCTCCTCTCTGACAGCTTTAGGCAGTTCAAACTGAGCCTCCTGACGCAGGAGCCTCCTGATGCCGTGTCCTTCAAACTGGGCCCTCCCCGGGTCTCCTATCAGGACCTGTGTCCCGTGGGTCTGGATGCAGCAGTTTAACCAGCTGTGAAGGCTGTCTGCCAATGCCTCCTCATAGAACATGTCTCCCAGGAGGATGAGGTCATATTCCTCGGGCTCTGAACTAATCAAATTCTCCGTATCACAAGGGAGGGGGTTCAGGCCATTCAGCTCACAGTTCAGCTGGGTCGCGATGGCTGCAACTGGAACGAGGGAGAATCAGGACAGAGGTCTTCATACCCCAAGGATAGAATCAATCAGTGAAATGTACAAAAGTGTTGTCTTACCAGGGTCGATGTCATTGGCTACTACATGAGAAGCACCGCAGAACTTGGCAGCTATAGCAGAGGCTCCACAGCCGCACCCCAGATCTAACACTCTCTTGCCCTGTGACACTCCAGGGTTACTCAATAGATACCTAGAGAGGTGTTGGGTTATATTATGGGCTTATTAGTGGTAACTAATTTACAATAGTGCATTCAAAACAATAACATACCTGGCGAGTGCTTGTCCCCCTGGCCAGTATATTGCCCAGAATGGGTCAGAGAAAGGCCACAGTTCTGGTCTTGCATGCCAAAACCGACAATTTGGGGTGAACAGTCTCAAATGGATTTCTGGGGTCAAGTTATGCTTTCTTACTATCTCAGTGTTTTCTATAATAAATTTCTTTATATCATTATCTGAGGCGAAGCCTTGAAGGTACCTATTTGTACTAGTGCAAAGTGTTTTGACAATGTTCATATAACCAAAAACTCCAAGCCTGGTTAACATTTTGTTAGCTAGCTAGCTACTTACTAAATCAAAAAAAGCATGCCATCAAACGCAAACGTACATAGACATGTTCACAGTGTAGCTAGCTAGCTGCAAGTTGTTTAAATTAATTTGTTATTTTACCAACTATATAGCTACCGACGGTTCAGTATTTTTCCCCATTTCACACAGAAATGTCAACATGTAAATCCTAACCAATGAAGTCACAAGAGCGTTGTTCCCACACGGAAGCAAAACATGCAGGACCAAATAAATGTACAACGCGTGTATGATGCCACTGCACTATAGCGAATAGTACTTTTAGTTCCGCTCTGTACATTTTTTTCAGACGATCTCATTTGGATCAAATTAATGCCAATCTTCTCGTGGATGGGGCAAAGGCAGCATCATCTTTCCACTGCACACTCAACGCCAATTTAGGCAGATTTCATAACTTTTGATTGGGCAAATGTATTTATTTATTCAACAATTGGGTAATTTGGTGTCTCTTGATTGAGTAAGAAGGCATAGGCATGCATTTAAGAACATATAACATGCTATTACTATTGTTAAGAAAGAAATTAGATAAGTAGACCTGAACGGAAATAATCACGGGAAGTGCACAGCTCTACTGTGCGTAGTAGTGGTGTAGGTGTACCCAAAGGGTATGGAAGCCCAATCCCTCCATATAAAAAAATGTCGATACTATCAAAGAAATGTCACGATACTATCTAAAAAAAAAAGTTGATACTAAGTCGAAATTTTGAGATAGTACACCATACCTATAGGAAATGTTTCTACATTTGTAGCAGTGTGTGGTGATTTCAGGGGTGACACCACAGGTCCCAGACTGGTGGTTCCAGATCTGGTAGGCTACCTAACCAGGTAAAACTTCAGACCCTAGTTGTAGGGTATGACATAGAAATAAATCAGCTGTTAAACAGTTTCATATGGGCTATGATGGGACTAGATGTTTTCGAAGCAGGTCATATTGTTTAAAAAAAACTAGACAACTGCGATTGGATAATAGAACTGAACTTGCTTTATGCATGGTTGCATTGTGTAGGACTTTGCATCTGTAATGTAAAGGTTAATCACACAGTATGTCATCACCTTTGTGTTCATTGATTAATTCAATAAACTATAAAAAATAAAAAGATTTGCACACTCGATATATAAACTCCCAGTAATTTATTGGGTACATCACCAACATTTCGGCATCACTGTGCCTTCTTCAGGATAACACCATGAATACTTGAACAAGATTAAGTAGACAAACAGTGCAACCAATAACAATAGTGAGGGGTGTGTCATAATGATTAAGTTAATTAGAATGAATTGAGTGAAACTGTTAAAAAACAATAGTTTATGGCATATGAAATATATTAGGCTATTGTTATCATATGCAAACATAATTGAATATTGAACATAAAATTAGCATCAACATACATTATTGTTTAATTCAATTTCACATATTTAATTCATTCAAACCAATAATTTGGAATTGATAAAGTCTAGGTAGCCTAGCCAGCCAAAGTTAAAATATAAACCGAATTTGATCACATTCATATTTTCTCTTAACACATACATGTATAAATAGGCATATTTTAGACTACAAATACATAACATTACCGCTTTGTTTCCCCTGGCTAGAGGAAATCAACAGTGCATAGGCTTCTCTAGGCTACCTGCAGCTGTGGTTGTTATCAGTTGGCTACAGTAGATCAGACTAACACCCTGTTAATTGTGCATGAGTTAACAAATCATGAGGCAAATCAGTCTAAACAACAGTACTTTGTCCCTATTTTCAATGCTACTGTGTCAATATTTTTTATTCAATTGAATCAAAAGTGTTGGGGCAAATGCCATCTGGCCAGTAGTTTGTGCTGTGCTGATCACTGCAATGTGGATAGATGGAAATTGCCACATAATGCTACAAATGAAGAAGCATATATATATGTTCTACTCTCTAGAAATGTCAAGTTAGTATCTCACAATTTCAAGTTAGTATCTTGCAATGTTGAGATAGTATTGACATTGTAATGGTTTTTTTGGTGGTGGGAATGGGCTTCCATACATTGTACGTTTCAAATGAAACCTTGAGAGACTGTTGTTTTGTTGGTACTGAGACTTCACTGACATCTGAAACTGAAAGGAGATCACATTGAGTTTCAGATGTCAGTGAAGTCTCAGCATTGACAACAACAGCCTTTCAGGGTATGTTTCATTTCAAACTTACAATAGGTTTGAAGTTGAACAGAGAACAATAACAAGTGCTGGTGATGCGTGAGATTTGCCTTACAGCCTACATCCTGCTGTTGAGAACAATACTTTTTGCTCAAACCATTCATCATAAATTCTTACTAGAGTGTGTCTGTTTCCTGTCTAATGCAAAAACTGCTGATTGTCATTGAACAGTTGATGTTCCAAGTGTGGAACAATCGATAATGCAACCAATCAACAGATGTGACAATACCACTACTAGTGATATGGGGGATCTGTTCAGTGGTGGAAAAAGTACTCAATTGTCATACTTGAGTAAAAGTGTAGAAGTATTTTGTTTTAAATATACTTAAGTATCAAAAGTAAATGGAATTGCTCAAATATACTTAAGTATCAAAAGTACAGGTAAAAGTATAAATCATCTAAAATTCATATTTAGATAAATTAAATACAAAGCCTTTGTGTTTAGTGATTAGGCCAGATCAGAGGCAGTAGGGATGACAAGGGATGTTCTCTTGATAAGTACGTGAATTGGACCATTTTCCTGTAAAAATATAAGAAGTACTTTTGAGTGTCAGTACTTTTGGGTACCTTTTACTGTTTTTTTTCTTTAGGAATTTAGTGAAGTAAGAGTAGAAGTTGAAAATATGGTAACATGCTGACCACACGCGAGTGTTGCAAAATAAATGTGCACATACTTGTTATTCAATCATTGCACCACACTGCTTGCAACGAGTGCGTGCATAGCCAGGCGCTTGACGAGCTGCAAGTCCCGCCTCTCCCATCTCCTCAGTGTTTTTTTGGCGCATATACCCACATGGGTGATTGAAAGATGAACTGAGGTCCACACTCCAGTCTGTAGTGGTAATGTACCTTAAAGTTGGTTGCTAACCACCATATAAAGTTCAAAGAAGAAGAAGCCTGAAGGAGGAGAGATTACTAGATTACTAGAAATCCACCCTTTTATCTGTGGATTAATTGTTGGAGTAGAGGACCTTGTGCCTTTCAGGTAAAATAACAACCCAATGTTTATATCCCAGGACAAATTAGTTAACAACAGCAAGCTAGATAAATTGCCATGAATGTTTAATACTTTTCGACATGTTCCCAAATTAATATAGTTGGTTCAGAATTTTTGATCTAATGGGGTCTGGTATGGAATAATTTCTCTTTACCTAAGTGAATTGTTTAAAGGCGTTGCATAGAGACCCTCAAATATTTCCTTGGGTTCCTGAGTGGCACAGCGGTCTACAGCACTGTATCTCAGTGCTTGAGGTGTCACTACAGACCCTGGTTTGATTCCACAACCGGCTGTGATTGGGAGTCCCGTAGGGTGGCCCAGTGTTGTTAGGGTTTGGCCTGGGTAGAATGTCATTGTAAATAAGATTTTTTCTTAACTGACTTGCCTTGTTAAATAATAGATAAAATAAAAGGTAAGGGCATACTTAAGAGGTTTTACATTAGCTTGAAGCAAGTCTTTTTGCCATACAATCTTGTTTCCATGGTGACGCCCTGATTCGCTGACTAAGCGGCTAGTCAAAGCAGGGTTGCCATGTCTGCAGTTTTCTGCTAATTGGGCTACTTTGAAAACGAACTCTTGTTGCATACATATCCAGATGATCCTGCATACTATTTTTCGGAAAACGATGTCGTGTTCGAAGCGTAGCGTTAGTCCACTATTGGCTGAGTCACGTGAGTGAGAGGAGACATCTTTTTAACAGTTCTATTTAGGCTATTTAGATTGTCATTATGCCGACAGTAGTTTTTTTCCCAACCGTTTTCCAATTAAACATTTACACACAGCTGACAGCTGATGCTTCACAATATTTAGTGTTTTACACATGCTCAGTTCTTGGGGGCTGCGCGAGTGGACATTTTAAATGGAAGTTATGGAACTCCCTCGCGTGCTTCTGTAATGCTGAAAAGTCCTCAATGAAACTGACATTAAATGTGGAGAATGATACGTTTGCATCTGTTAGCTATCAAGTAGCCTATTACTTTCTATGGCATTGTAGGCTACCATCTGATATGTTGAAACGACTATATCACAGCCCTTACAAAAAAAAGATTGCCGTTTTGAAATTGCAGTAACTGGTATTTTGAATGCAGTAATTGCAGAATATCTGCCGTTATACTGCACTCTAACTCAGTGGCGACCCACCGTTTTTTTTGTGTGGGGGGGTGCCTGTTTTGCATGTTACTTTGGCATTAATAGGTGCCAGATGTAAGTTTGTAAACAGTCTTTTTTTGTGTGAAAAATTTGCATACAAACTTGGTCTCTTTTTTGCCTTCTTGAGTAGGGCGGGTATTCCAGCCAAGCTCAGTGTTTTCTGTGATGGTGGGGCAGCCAACGGAAAATACAGAGCGTTAGTAATGTTCTCTAGTTGTGTTGTGATTGGCTCAGTGTTCTGTCACTCATGGGGACACTATCACCACCAAACCTAAGGGTAGAACTCAAATTCAGTGGAGTGGGTGTGTAGTCCCGAGTCTGGGTTCAAGGGTCTCTTTTCCAATCTTAAAAGGAAACATTCAACATAGGCCATGGTGTCAATCCAATATGACTTTTTCCTGCGCTCAAAACAACTTGAAACTCAGAACTGGGAAATCTGGGGGGGAAAAATGAGCTCCGACTGGGAAAATACATTTGAACGGTCATCCAACGCGGAATTGCAAGTTGAAATCACCATATATCCAGAGAATGCCAGAGGTCATTGGTCACAGATAAAATTTAGTCAAATCACGTTATATCTACAGCAGCTTTGATGGGACTGCTTTTTTTGGACTCACAAGGTGAGTTTTAGAGAAATGTAATTGTCAAATATTGTAAGAGCTTTCATTGTCTACTTATATGCCCCCAATATTTATCCTACGGTTCTGACTTGGTGGACAGGCAGAATAATGTAAGAAATGCCCATGTTTTGAATTCTGTCGCTGTACATTTCAAAAGTGCTGAACAAATAGTTATATTGACTACGTCCGTCCTAGATCGCTCATTGTCTTCGTTGAAATTACAGATTGTCTCTTATCCACTCTTCATCCACTTATTCCATAGTTTGTACATCTCAATTGTCAGTAGAAACTACATTTGTTTAAGCAAGTCAGCCATGTTTTTTAAAAGGCAGTAAATGAGTCTGAATGAACTGTTTCGCTGCCAGACAAGGCTCCGCTGATAGCCAGGTGTAGCAGTGATAAGGTGTTGGGACAGCTTTATGGAGGCCCTAACAGTTTGTGGACACCGTTTGTCAGCGTTATCGTGAAATGAATGTATTGTTTAGTGTTGTGTAGTGGGTTTGCTGGCATGCATCTAAAACACTTTTTTTTTCCCAAGAGGTAGCCACATCATATCCATGCCATCAACAGCAATTTTCTCACTTTAAAGTACATTTTATTCCATAGCTTAAACTGGGTCTGGGAAACCAGTCCTTATTGTTTGTCATGACTGTTGATAATTTATTTTTGAAATGAAGGCAAAATAAACTTCCCTCAACTTTCGCAAGAACTCAAACAGCTCATTAGTACCTCACATCAGATGTGTATCAGGGTTAAGCAAGTTTCCCTTCCTCTTCCTGACTAGCTTTCAAAAGTCATTATCTGACATTACTCAGTGCCAAAATAGCTTCTGGGAAATAAGTGGTTATGGTCAAGAAAAGACCTGTGCTGTATTCATTATGCCAATTCTGTTGCCAAACATTTAATCTGTTGCTAAATGTTTTGCTACAAACAGAAAACGCAAATGAGTTTCTATTGAAACTATTCAGGTAGGTCACTCCCAGTTTGTTCCGTTCGTTTTTTATATGGGAAACGGTTTACGGAATGAATACACCCCTAAGGACCTGATGTACTGTTTCAGCTGATATCATCAATGCCCTCAGGTGGTAGCAATGCCTACATACATACAATCTGCACATAAAATGTCTAACTGATTTGTAGCGGGAGAGATGTCGCCAGAACTTGTAAGGCTGCTATGGGATGGGTTCAACATAAATTGTTAAACAAGGTTTGTGCTCTGTCAACAAGTTAGTATACTGTACTGTATATAAGCTTTGGTAGATAGACTTTCTCAGAGCTATGTTTTTGGAAAACCTTGTCGAATGCATTTCTTAAAACCATTTCTTCTTTCTCCAGCCATGGACATCATAGATCCCATCTTGGGCATAGCGGAGAAGCTCTACTCTCTATGTGGTGAAGTGAAAGCCAACAAGAAGCGATGTCAGCGTTTGGGTATGCGCGTAAAAGCCTTGGAAGAGCTGGTGAGGGCGGTAAAGATGAAGGGGCTGGGGGAATACCCTGCCCATGTGGAGAACGGCCTGAGTGAGCTCAAATTCACCTTAGAATCTGCCCAGGATGTGGTTAAGAAATATGCCAGTGCCAGCTACCTGAAGCGCATCCTGAAGGCCTACGACCAGGGAGATGATTTTGAAAGTTTGAATGAGCGCTTGAACGATGCAGCTCAGGTGCTCTCGCTTGCCCTGCAGGTGGACCAGAGACAGAAGCTACAGCAGGTGTTTCAAGAGGCGACACGATGGAGAGAGGATGAGGAAGACAGAGAGATTGATTGTCTGGAGCTGCAAAAATGTGAGACACCCGAGTACACCGTGTGTGGGGTGGGGCAATTTCAGGCAGGTGACATTGTGCCAATTAGGGATGCACGATATATCGGTGAACATATCGTTATCGGACGATTATTATTTATTTTTTTTAAAGCTTGAAATGCCAACATCGGTATTAGCCGAAGGTCTAGTTTAACGCCAGATATGCAAACCCGATGGCGTACATGCCTATTTAACGAAGGTACATGACGTAATGACGCCACATAAAATGTTGCGCTATACGTGCAACACAGCATTCCTAAACTAGCCCACCATGTCTGCTGTGTGGATTGAGCAGTCAACAAAACAACATTTCAGCGAGACAACTCAAATGGAATGGAATTCATTGCCATGACAATCAACCGTTCTCTGTGGTGGGTGATGTTGGCTTTCGCCGACTGGGCGAGCACCGGTTAACACTACTAAGTGCGCAATTTTTTCTGATGGAAAGCCGTTTGAGTCTTTGCCTGTCAAAAAAAGATACAGTAGCATTGTCAAAGCTGTACAAAAGTCAGCAAACAAGTAAACACCGGCCACGAACGATGTGTTTACAATACCGCTTTGGTAATAAAGCATCATTTGTTCGACCGCAACTGCTGGGGTAGCTAGCTTTAGCATGCTAACGTTACCTAGCTAGCACCAATACAACCAGCCTGAAAACATTTACCTGTAGAAACTGCAGTCATTTTCATTATTCTAAGCAATGATTTAGGAATCCTTGTGAGTAAGTATTAGCTATTGAATTTAAGTTCATGCAAATAAATGGCTAGCCAGCTATTAAACCCTGTTGCCTAAACCTAACGTTATAAGCAGCCAGCTAGCTTCATTACATAAAAGTATGTAATTCACAGTGATGCAAATGAATACAAATAGTAGAATTATACCACACTTTTATTTTGAAGGCGAACCACAGATGGATCCGACCACCATTAATCAAATCAGAACGGTTTTATAAATTAGGGTTATTTTAGATGATGACGCATAACTATATAGTTAGCTAGCAAACTATAGCTACTGAAACAGATTATGTTGTGTTATTTGACGTGTATCTTATTTGACACCCAAAGACCTAAACGGCGTTCCATAGAAATCCTGATTGAGAACGAAACGACTGAATAAATTAACAACGAAACAGCACAGCAAGTTAGTGAAAGAAATAGGTTTATATTATGATTTACTGGTAATGGGGACATACATAAATGCCAACAAAATATCTATTTGGTCAGTGTGTGTGTAACCTTTATGGCCCGGACAACACGGGGCCAATTGTGCGCTGCCCTATGGAACTCCCAATCACGGCCGGATGTGATACAGCCTGGATTTGAACCAGGGACCGTAGTGACGCCTCTTGCACTGAGGTGCAGTGCCTTAGACTGCTGTGTGTGTGTGTGTGTTAACTATTTAACTGTACTAGAATGCTTAAAAGGCAGCTAAAATTTCTAATATTGGTTATCGGTATAATTTTTTGGGGGCAAGGAAAATATCTCATATCAGTATCAGACAAATGTCATATCAGTGCCAATATAACCCACAGTGCTACAGTCTCTGGCGGAGGGCAACAAGGAAAGATTGGACACAATGCATGAGAAAATGGACTCCACCAAAAAGGATGTGAAAGACATCAAAGCAATGTTGGAAACCTGTGAGTAAGCCTATATAGATAAATGTCTAATTTAATGTAATTAAAAAATGTTTTGTCCTTAGTTGTTGCCAATTGATCACATTCAAACATCATACTGCATTTGGTAACTACTATTTCATTTGGATTCTGAGCAACTTCTGTGTTCATTAATCTCACATTTCCCAACTAGCACCAGGTGATAAAAAGGGGCTGAGAGTCTGTTTGCTTGTTTGTTCCTGTGTGGTTTACACCTTTCTACATTTTTGTTTGATACTGCAAGCACTATTGTTCCACTCACACAAACTATATTGACGGCACTCTGCACAGATGAAAATTATGTGCATGGGATGGTAAACAATGTGTCATTCAAATCAGATCCCAAAACACAGCACAGTTTTGCATCCTGCACCAGGCAAGCACCCTCCATCCGCACTGTATTTTACAACACTGTGTGTTGTCCTGTGGTACCTTGAGTTATCTGTGTAATTGATCTGTTATGTTCCTAAGTGCCTCTGTGACTTTATCTTATTGGCTTTGTTGTGTGTTATCCATTTACAGTACAGAAGCCCAGCATTTTAATTCAAGACATCAGAGAGATCAAGCCAGAGGAGCTGACCTACGACATGCCCAAAGAGCCCATATTAAAAAATGACAACTCAGTTTTGTACAAAGGAGAGTATAACAAATTCACAGTAGCCATCAAAAGATACACCTACCCAAGGACCACAAGCCCAAGGTATGTAGCGTAGCATACAAGACATCTCAGAATTATTTTAGTATAAACTTCAGTTCTAAACATCTATTTGTCTAATCGGTAATGTTTGTCCCACCTAGTCAGCTGAGAAGCATCTTCAAAAAGGAGGTGGAGACTATGAAGCGCTTTGAGTCGCCAAACATCCTGCGAATGTTTGGGATCTGTGTCCAGCAAGAGGGCGGTGAGTGAGCTACTCTATTTGTTTTACAGTGTGTGAAATAGTTGCTGAACAAATAGGAGATGGGATATAATCACCATGTGATTGCAGGATATGATATCAAAATGTGGTGATGATGTGCCCTTGTTGCATTTAATCATCCTTTTCTCTACCCTTGTTGTCCTGCAGGTCCCAATCCAAACTACCTTATTGTGATGGAGTTTTGTGAGAAGGGCAGTCTAAGAGAGGTGCTGGATTCCCAAAGTAAGCTGCCCTGGGACAGAAGGGCCCGCATGAGTCTGGATGCAGCACAAGGCCTTTACATGTACAGTAAACCACTCTTTACCCTGTGCCTTACACACGTAGACCAGACATTACACCTATTACACATGAAGCACCATCTCTGCCATATCGTTGCCATAAATGTGTTATATTTTTACAATTTGAACTAAGGAATTGGCCTATCACACTTTTATGTTGAATAAGGCTCTGTCGCAACCAGTACAGACACCTTCAACATGAAATGTTGGCGGACATGAAAGGGTTCCGCCAGCGCGGCGGAAAGCGACACCAAAAGCTGGCTAATAAAGTCACACCTCTGATGGTCGCACCCCTGCCACAGCCAAATGTCACTGGGTACAATTTGGCTAAATTCAAAAGAGGAATGTTGGATGCTATTCGTGCATCTTATGATCCACCTATTAACTTCTACCCACCAATAATATACAGTATGGTCTGGTGTTTTCCCCTTCACTAAAATAATGGGTACACTGTATCTGTGCCCTGTGCCTTGCTCACCAAAGTTCACAGAACAAGAAAGCGTATCCTAATCACACTGAGCTACCCTGGAATGACAAGCTAATCCCTCTTTCACTGTAGATTACACCAGTCTGAGAAGAAGTTTCAAGTGCACGGATGCATCAACAGCAGAAAGTTCCTAGTAGATACCGGGTACAGAGTGAAGGTATGAGGTTTAATGCATTCCACTACACATCCATGTGTGTTTGGCACTACAAAGTGATTGGCGAAGTACTCCACCTCAATGTAATTGTTGTGTGGTCAGCTAGGAGGTTTGGAGCTGGTGAAAACAGAGACTTCGTTGAAGAAGTCTAAGGACCGGAAGAGCTGCTCCTTATGCTGCAGCTCCTTATGCTACAGCTCCCCGGAGCAGCTTGAGAATATCAACAACCCCTACAACAAAGCCTGTGAGATGTACAGGTCAGCTTTCCATCACACACTCAGATATTGTAAATTAATGTAAAATCACAAACCCAATTACATTTTTTATGTTGAAATGGTACTTTTTAGTCTAATGTAGGCCCTCGGTCTACTGCAAGCTCACTCTGTTTGAATTGTGTCCATTGCAGTTTTGGCATTGTCCTGTGGGAGATTGCAACCCGTGAGATTCCCTTCAGAGGTGTGTGTCAACTCTGTTAGTGTTTATTAAACACAGCCTTTCTACTAACAGCAATGCCAATGATACATCTGAAAATAACATGGTTGGGTTTTCTCTCTATAAGCATATGGTTACTCTGTCATATTTAGACATCTGTCATTCCATTTCTGTTTTCTCTCGTCTTTTGATCAGACTGCTTACCAGAAGAGGTGTTAAAGAGGGTGAGTAAAGACAAATATACTGAACCTCTTCCTGAAGACTCCCCAAAACAGTTGGGAGAGCTGATCAACGCCTGTCGCTCCTATGACAGCTTCCACAGGCCAACTGCAGGAGGTAATACCTTCAACACACACAACTAATAGGCCTAGACATTATGACCTACTGTAGGCCTACAAACAATTATCTCACCTGTTCCATATTGATTCCAATTTGTCCTGTTATCATTGTTTCTTATTTCCATTCTGATCATCATCATTAAGAGGTGTTATAATACCCAGAACAGATTGTGTAATCAAGTATGTCTGTTTCACAGTGTTGGTGGACAGGCTCCGCAAAGTGGTGGAGCAGTTAGAGGAGGACTAACAGAGTTTCCTCTCCAGAGTTCTCAGAAACTAGGCTGGAGAAGAGGATAAACAAGAACAGCTCCAGTTTAAAGACATCAACTGACCGCCCCAAATTCATCATGGGATGAACAACACCACACCAACAGACGGTTGATCAAGTGCCTGTGATGTCATTTAAGCCTAGTACATTTTTACATCATTAGTCAGGAATAACTTTGATTGAAACTGTGAAATGATATGCAATTAATTTGACAAACTATTAAAGCAACACCATCAAAATGTTTGCTACTATGGTTCAAAGCTTTGAAAATAAAATATTTAATAATGAAGCGATTTGTTTGTGAGTGACAATTTACAGTATTCATTAGCATAATATTTAGTAGTCTGGCGCCGCACCAATGGTGGCGTTGAAACATTATGGGGCGGGCCATTGAAGACTGGCGGGGATATTCGAGCCTTCCAAATGACGACGGAGATAGCAACGGATTATAGTTACATCAAATGTCATGCTTTAAGACTAATGTAGTTTAACAATTTAGCTTGTCATGGTAACTCACGAAGTTTGACACTGTCAAGGATCGTTTGGGTAAAACGCGAATTTTCAAGGTAGGAAGAGGCGAGCTGCTAATTTACACTTCCCGGCAAGCAGCAGACTGATCTGAGTGGAGCTAGCTAGCATTATAACTAGCTAGCTAGTTTATTAGCAAGGAGGTTATTTCCAAAGGGTAGCCACTAGCTATATTTGAAAACTCCGTACTTTTTCATTGATCACATTCGAGACTGTCACGAAATATCCACATCGGTAATGTAACTAGCTAGCTAATGGTGATGTTTACGGTTTCAAGTAACTACAGTAGTTAGCTACTTAGCAGAGCGGCCTTCGGTTTCCGTCTCAATGTAACGTTACGGTGACTGCTAGTTCCAAAATCCCGCTTCGTGTTTTGCACTTCCTAGCAGCTGGCTAGATAACTAGCTATCATTGTTACCTTGCTAACTGGCTACCTATTAACTGTACCAATTGTCACCTAACATTTACCTTACATAGCTACCTAATATATGATCATTTACATAACTGGTCTTATCACGAACGTAACGTTAGATTGTCCATCCAATTTAGCTTGTGTTAACCATTTTTCAAGTAACGTTGCGTGGCAATTTAGTTAACTAGTTAGCGTTGCATGCAAGTTACAGTGCTTTCAGAAAGTATTTACAGCCCTTGACGTTTTCCAAGTTTTGTTCAAATGGATTGTCATTTTTTGTTTGTTTAACGATCTACACACAATTCTCATTCAACGTGGTAGGAAAAAAGATACAAATATATATACAAATTGAAATAAACACTACTGATTAGATAAATGTTCAATCCCCTGAGTCAATACACATTGGAATCACCTTTTGCAGCGATTACAGTTGTGATTCTTTCTGGCTCAGTCTCTTAAGAACTTTGTACACCTGGATTGTACAATATTTGCCCATTTATTTAAACGATCCTTAAAGCTCTGTCAAGTTGGTTGTTGATTATTGCTAAAAACAGCCATTTTTAAGTCTTGCCATAGATTTTCAAGCCGTCTTAAGTCAAACACTGTAACAAGGCCACTCAGGAACATTCAATGTTTTCTTGGCAACTCCACTCCAGTGAATATTTGGCCTTGTGTTTTAGGTTATTGTCCTGCTGAAAGGTGAATTTGTCTCACAGTTTCTGGTGGAATGCAAACTGAACCAAGTTTTCCTCTGATTTTTGTATACTTAGCTCTATTCAGTTTATTTTTATGCCTTTGCCGATGACTAGCTTACCCATAACATGATGCAGCTACCACCATGCTTGAAAATATGAAGAGTGATAGATACTCAGTGATGTTTTTGTGTCGAAATTTCCCAGACATAATGCTTTGTATTTGGTGCAAAAAGTACAATTTCTTTGCCACATTTTTTTGCATTATTACTTTAGTCCTGTATTGCAAACAGTATGCATGTTTTGGAATATTTGTGTTCTGTACAGGCTCCCTTCTTTTCACTGTCAATTAGGTTACTAGTGTGGAGTAATCCTTGTGGCGGGCCGGGTGCATGCCTGCTGACTTCGGTCACTAGCTGTACAGAGTTTCCTCCGACACATTGGTGTGGCTGGCTTCTGGGTTGAGCGAGCAGTGTGTCAAAAAGCAGTGCTGCTTGGCAGGGTCGTGTTTCGGAGAACGCATGGCTCTCGACCTTCGGCTCTCCCAAGTCCGTACGGGAGTTGCAGCGATGGGACAAGACTGTAACTACCAATTGGATATCGCAAAATTAGGGAGGAAAAAGGGGTAAAACATATATTGTGGATTAACTACAATGTTGTTGATCCATCCTCTGTTATCTCCTGTCACAGCCATTAAACTGTAACTTTTAAAGTCACCATTGGCCTGATGGTGAAATCCCTCAGTTACCTTCCTCTCCAGAGTTAGGAAGGGCACCTGTATCTTTGTAGTGGCTGACTTGCATTGATACACCATCCAAATTGTAATTAAGAACTTCACCATGGCCAAAGGGATAGTTAATGTCTGCTTTATTTATTTTTTACCCATCTACCAATAGGTGCCCTTTGAGAACTATTGCATAATCTCCCTCGTCTTTGTGGTTGAATATGTGTTTGAAATTCACTGTTCGATTGGGGAGCAGAGTGAGTCCATGCAATTTATTATGTGACTTGTTAAGCACATTTTTACCCCTGAACCTATTTAGGCTTGCCATAACATAAGGGTTGAATACGTAGTGACTTGACATTTCAGCTTTTCAATTTTTATGATTTTGTAAAGGTTTCAAAAAACACATTTCCATATTATGGGTTGTGTGTAGATAAGTGACACAATCACAATTAAATACGTTTTAAATTCGGGCTGTAACTCAACAAAATGTGGGAGAAGTCAAGGGGGTGAATATTTTCTGAAGGCATTGTAGATAACCTGATTTTTGTTGTCACCCTAGCTATGTGGCTCCAGGCAGCATTGCGTGCCCTACAGGGGTGTATTGTACTCATTACGCAGATTCTGTTACAAACCATTTATTTTTATTTTTTTCTGCAACAGAAACCGTTTACTCCAAATGGAAAACCTTTTACAACAAAAACAAGTTTCTATTTGATAAATTCAGGATAATAATAACAATATATTTTACGTAGTGCTTTTCAAATGGAGGCGATGGAGGTGGACTTGCAGCTGGGGGTCCCCAGGAGGGAACCAGAACCAGATGCTATGGCAGGCAATGTAGAGCCCCCTATCATCATCCCTGACCCTGGCAGCGAAACTGAGGTTGAGGACGAGGCAGACGCGGCTCCCCTAGACCCACCACGGCTCCCGACCACCTGGGCGTTCAGTCAGAACCGAATCAGAGTGGAGGGTCAAGTTGGGCCCAGGATCAGAATGGAGGGTCATATTGGGCACAGGGTCACTACAGCAGCAGTCCTGAGGCAGCGGAGAGCCAGGTAGTTATGGTTGGACTGGAGTCACTCCCTCTAAACTGTACCGGAGACATTGTGTACTTCATTGTGTACCTATTTCACCAACTCATTTATTGTTCCTGTATTGTCTGTGTATGATAAAAGGCCAGGCGTCAGGGCGCTCTACCCCACCCAGACCTCTCCCTCTGCTAGCCGCTTCCTAGATTTCCTGCTGCGAGTCCCTGCAGCCAACCCTGACTCTGGCAATACCACAGAGTCGAGCGAGTCGGAGGATGAGGCAGACCCCACAGGGCCAGTAGACCCTCACAACCCTGACGAACCTGCTGTTCCCTCCAGCCCTGGAATGAACCCTCCTGTGGCAGCCACGCCACTGCAAGGCCCAAATCCTTCAGGTAAACCAACCTCGAGCTCAAGTCTGTTCCACGCATTGCCATTTTAGACTGTCACCTATGAGGAGTTAAATCTAACCATGTCTATCCTGTGTATAGATTCTAATGCAACCACAGAGGCTGTGAGGACAGAGACTGGAAATCAAGTGAATCCTGAGGTAAGACCACATTCATTGCCAGTGATAGGCCTAGAATCTTGGAGGGGAATAATATTTCCATGATTAGCTAGCTAGTGCAGTTTCTGTAGTACCATCGGCATGCTCTCTCGGTCCCCTTTCAAGAGTGTAACAGCCCCAGTGGCCACCAGTGGTGCGGCTCTTCAGTCGTCCCAAGGGGATGAGGGGGAGGGGGAGACCTGCTCTATCTGCTTTGAGCCCTGGACCACGTCAGGGGAGCACCGACTGGCCACCCTGCGCTGCGGACATCTCTTCGGCTACACCTGCATTAGCCGCTGGGTGAAGGGCCAGGGCCAGGGAGCCAAGTGTCCCCAGGTCAGTGTGCATGTCTGTCTGTCAGCCTCGGCATGTCTGGGTGCAGAGGAGTGGAGTTGCTCAGGAAGGTCTGTACTCAGTATTTGCAGTCTCTCCTAGGTGACAAAAAGCTCCTTGTTCCACTGTAATGACTGGTACCAAATTGACTCTGTGCTGGAGATGGAATTTCCTCAAGCAGTCAATAATTTGAAACCCAATAAATGCCCTCTGAATTACTTCAATCTGAGAAAATACTGCCACAAACAGCTAAAATACAGTTCCATTGACTTACCATACAGACAATGATGTAATTTATTGATAAGAAAACATTCCCTCAGATTATGTCTAGTCCCTATAATGACCTTTACTGCTCTGTGCATGTCTGCAGTGCAACAAGAAGGCCAAGCGCTCTGATATCGTCCTCCTGTATGCACGCAAGCTGAGGGCTTTGGACAACACAGAGCAGGAGAATATGAAGAGGTAAGGTAGCTGAGCTCCTCTTGATTCGACCTTATTCACTGCTGTGTGTAGGGAGCGGTTGAGCGAGTGATGCACACTTTTCCTCAATGCATGGGAGGGGGGGGGGGTTGTGTTTTTGCATTGAAGTGTTTCTTGTTCTCTTGGCATTCGTCAGCTTTTAAACTAAATACTAAACATCTTTTGATTTGTGAATGTGTTGGCACTAGGAACTCAGGATATTACTGACGTTACTGATGTCATGTTAGTCAGGCCTTTTGATTTGTGAATGTGTTGGCACTAGGAACTCAGGATATTACTGACGTTACTGATGTCATGTTAGTCAGGCCTTTTGATTTGTGAATGTGTTGGCACTAGGAACTCAGGATATTACTGACGTTACTGATGTCATGTTAGTCAGGCCTTTTGATTTGAACGTACGGATTGTTTTAGTTTTGTAGGCGTGGCTACCTATTTAATTTATGGATCAAACCAGTCATTCTGATCTCACTGCCAATGATCAGTGTTTTAGTTTGTTATGTTGTTGTCCAGCGGTTCTGAATTTGAGATGCACCCGACTGTCCATGTTTTCTATGCAATAGCCTTTTGATTTGAACATTTAGGTTATTTGTTTTAATATATATATACAGTATCATTCAAAAGTTTGGACACCTACTCATTCCAGGGTTTTGCTTTATTTTTTATTATTTTCAACATTGTAGAATAATAGTGAAGACACCGTATGAAATAACACATATGGAATCATGTAGTAAACAAAGAATAGTTCATTGTAATGAGTAGATGTCAACGTTTGACTGGTACTGTATGTTGCAGCACTTTTGTTTCAGTAATAAATATGTTGAAATGGAACCAAATTGTCGTCGCTTACACAGCTATTTTCTGCAGAAATGTTTGACCGGGTTCAAGTCCATGCTCTGGCCGGGCCACTCAAGGACATTCGGAGACTTGTCCTGAAGACACACCTGCGTTGTCTTGGCTGTGTGCTTAGGGTTGTTATCCTGTTGGAAGTTGAACCTTCGCCCCAGTCTGAGGTCCAGAGTTCTCTGGAGCAGGTTTTAATCAAGGATCTCTCTGTACTTTTCTCCATTCATCTTTCCCTTGATCCTGTCTCCCAGTCCCTGCTGCTGAAAAACATCCCCACAGCATGATGCTGCCACCACCATGCTTCACTTTAGGGATGGTTTAGGGATGGTGCCCGGTTTCCTCCAGATGTGATGCTTGGCATTCAGGCCAAAGAGTTCAATCTTTGTTTCATCAGACCAGATAATCTTGTTTCTTGTGGTCTGAGTCTTTATGTGCATTTTGGCAAACTCCAAGCGGGCTGTCGTGCTTTTTACTGAGGAGTAACTTCTATCTGGCAACTCTACCATAAAGGCCTGACTGTGGTGGAGTGCTGCAGAGATAGTTGTCCTTCTGGAAGGTTCTCCCCCTCTGGAGCTCTTTCAGTGACCATCGGGTACTTGGTCATCTCCATGACAAAGGCCCTTCTCCACCGATTGCACAGTTTGGCCGGTCGGACAGCTCTGGGAAGAGTCTCGGTGCTTCCAAACTTCTTCCATTTAAGAATGATGGAGGCCACTGTGTTCTTCGGGACCTTCAATGCTGCAGACATTTTTTGGTGCTGTTCCCCGGATCTGTGCCTCGACCCAATCCTGTCTCTGCGCTCTACGGACAATTCTGTCGACCTCATTGCTTGGTTTTTGCTCTGACATGCACTGTCAACTGTGGGATCTTAGACAGGTGTGACTTTCCAAATCATGTCCAATCAATTGAATTTACCACAGGTGGACTCCAAGTTGTAGAAACATCTCAAGGATGATCAATGGAAACATGATGGACCTGAGCTCAATTTCGAGTCTCATAGCAAAGGGTCTAAATTCTTATGTAAAGGTACCTTAATAATTTTTGCTTTATGGGGTATTGTGTGTAGATTGAGGAAAACAAATAATTCAATCCATTTTAGATTAAGGTTGTAACGTAACAAAATGTGGGAAAAGTTCAGGGGTGTGAATACTTCCCAAATGCACTGTGGGTCTAATGTGATAGTTTGCCTATAACCAGCCTGACTAGGCCTGTAACTCCATAATTTTTTTATTCAGAGCTTAGAGAATTAATCAAGTTGCAAATGAGCTATTGTCAGCCTGGTTAATGCGATGCACGTCTGTTGAATTGGGAGAAATCCACCCGCACTCAGCCCCGCCCCACCATCTCAACCAGTCAGGAGCCGCTACTGCATTGTGACCTTGGCGTACTACATACTTTTTACTATACGACGATGAGTATACCACGATGAGTGCATATTATGCAGTTTAAGGATGTAGTACACTGGTATGGGTATTCGGACACAGCCAGTGAGTCTAAATGTGTTGCTTTGTTATATGTGCAGGTCATTGGAGCAGGAGCAGTCAATGCGTAGGAATGCTGAACTAGAGTCAGCCCAGTGCCGGCTACAACTGCAGGTGATGACAGACGAATGTGGGAAACTACGCAAGCAGATACAGGTACTGTGTTCCTTTTGATGCTGTCATTGATTTATCTGTAATTTTCTCTCCCCCATCCGTTTATCAGGTAGATTAGAACAACATGCTGTAATCATTGATATTAATCATATCTTGATTTTTCAAGGTTTTGTTGATCACATCTGGTATGCTTGAACAGACTTCCATTGAACAGTTGGATCACTCTCTACCTTCTCTCCCAGGAGTTGAAGACGCTGATGGCTCAGCCTGGCTGTAGGCCTTCTAAGAACTCAGTGGCCTCTCTCTCTGGGCTCTCACAGAGACAGGACAGCACCCAGGCGGGCCACTACGTCTTCTCCAAGGCCGTGCTAGTGTCCCAGGCGGGGGGCTGCAGGGTGCTGTCCTACTGTGAACCCCTCAGCTGCCTGCTGGCCTCCCATCCCTCTCCACACACCACACTGGTGCCCGGTAAGACCTTTGATCATCTTTGATATGCTTTCAGTACGGAATAACTGTGATATTTTCAAATCTATGCAAAAATTCACAGAGGGCATATTTTCAACTGTCTGAAATATTTGCTACCTCCCAAGAAGCATTTCTGAGTTTTGTAAGACATGAAAGACATTTCTTGGAATCATTTCTCTCCCTCCCTCACGTTCTCGGTCTCTCTCTTCCTCTCTGTGTCTACCTGCCAGGCTATGGTGTGAAGAAGGTGAGTACGGTGAATCTGAAGGCATGCCAGTATGTTCCCATCCATGTTAAACAGATCAGAGGCCTGGCATTCAACAGACAAGCTGACAGCCTCCTGCTCTCTGCTGCCCTGGACAACACCATCAAACTCACCAGGTAACCACAAGAGACAGATAGTCAGTCAGTGTCCAAGCAGAGAGATTTATCAGGACAGTTTATTTCAGAATGGTGTTGACTTAATAGCCCCAGGCTCTGATGGAGAAGAACATTGCACTTGTTAAGGTAGAACATTCTTTGATTGCAAGAATCAGTCAGACCTAGATTGAAAACAAAACGCTGATGGTTTAAAGGACTGTATTTATTTATTTATTTCTCTCCTGCAGTCTAATGACCAACACAGTGGTGCAGACATACAACACGGGTAAGCCAGTGTGGAGCTGTTGCTGGTGCCTGGACAACAACAACTACGTGTACGCTGGTCTCAGTAACGGCTCTGTGCTGGTGTATGATACCAGAGACACCAGCACATATGTCCAGGAGCTGCAGCCACTACGCTCTAGGTAAGTCTGATAGCCAGACCAGGGGTCATAGGTCAGCTAGTCTATTCTCAACCACAGTTTGTCCCACTACATCTACAGTTGAAGTCGGAAGATTACATACACTTAGGTTGGAGACATTAAAACTAGTTTTTTAACCGCTCGCAAATTTCTTGTTAACAATCTAAAGTTTTGGCAAGTCGGTTAGGACATCTACTTTGCATGATGCAAGTCATTTTTCCAACAATTGTTTACACTTATAATTCACTGTATCACAATTTCTTTGGGTCAGAAGTTTACATACACTAAGTTGACTGTGCCTTTAAACAGCTTGGAAATCTTTAGGAGCAATTTCCAAATGTCTGAAGGTGCCATGTTCATCTGTACAAACAATAGTACGCAAGTATAAACACCATGGGACCACGCAGCCGTCATACCGCTCAGGAAGGAGACGCGTTCTGTGTCCTAGAGATGAATGTACTTGGGTAATAAAAGTGCAAATCAATCCCAGAACAACAGCAAAGGACCCTGTGAAGATGCTGGAGGAAACAGGTACAAAAGTATCTATATCCACATTAAAACGAGTCCTATATCGACATAACCTGAAAGGCCGCTCAGCAAGGAAGAAGCCACTGCTCCAAAACCGCCATAAAAAAGCCAGACTACGTTTTGCAACTGCACATGGGGACAAAGATTGTAATTTTTGGAGAAATGTCCTCTGGTCTGATGAAACAAAAATAGAACTGTTTGGCCATAATGACCATCATTATGTTTGGAGGAAAAAGGGGGATGCTTGCAAGCCGAAGAACACCATCCTGACCGTGAAGCAGGGGGGTGCAGCATCATGTTGTGGGGGTGCTTTGCTGCAGGGAGGGACTGGTGCAATTCAGAAAATAGATGGCATTATGTGGATATATTGAAGCATCATCTCAAAACATCAGTCAGGAAATTAAAGCTTGGTGGCCAATGGATCTTCCAAATGGACAATGACTCCAAGAATACTTCCAAAGTTGTGGCAAAATGGCTTAAGGACAACAAAGTCAAGGTATTGGAGTGGCCATCACAAAGCCCTGACCTCTAGCCTATAGAAAATTTGTGGGCTGAACTGAAAAAGTGTGTGCGAGCAAGGAGGCCTACAAACCTGACTCAGTTACACCAGCTCTGTCAGGAGGAATGGGCCTAAATTCACCCAACTTGTGGAAGGCTACCTGAAACGTTTGACCCAAGTTAAACAATTTAAAGGCAATGCTACCAAATACTTAATGAGTGTATGTAAACTTCTGACTCACTGGGAATGTGATGAAAGAAATAAAAGCTGAAATTAACCATTCTCTCTACTATTATTCTGACATTTCACATTCTTAAAATCAATTGGTGATTCTAACTGACCTAAGACTGGGATTTTTTACTAGTATTAAATGTCAGGAATTGTGGAAAACTGAGTTTAAATGTATTTGGCTAAGGTTGTATGTAAACTTCCGACTTCAACTCTATCTATATTAGGGGTCGACCGATGAATTTTCAACGCCGATACCAATTATTGGAGGACCAAAAAAAGCCGATACCGATTAATCGGCCAATTTTAAAATAAAAAATTTGCTTAAAAATAATACTACATATCATCATAATATTTTTTTAAATGTAAAAAATATATATATTTGTAATAATGACAATTACAACTATACTGAATGAACACTTATTTTAACTTAATATAATACATCAATAAAATATATTAAGCCTCAAATAAATAATGAAACATGTTAAATTTGGTTTAAATAATGCAAAAACAAAGTGTTGGAGAAGAAAGTAAAAGTGCAATACGTGCCATGTAAGAAAGCTAACGTTTAAGTTTCTTGCTCAGAACATATGAAAGCTGGTGGTTCCTTTTTAACATGAGTCTTCAATATTCCCAGGTAAGAAGTTTTAGGTTGTAGTTGTTATAGGACTATTTCTCTCTCTACGATTTGTATTTCATATACCGCACTGCATCGATTATATGCAACACAGGACACGCTAGATAAACTACTAATATCATCAACCATGTGTAGTTAACTAGTGATTATGATTGATTGATTGTTTTTTATAAGATAAGTTTAATGCTAGCTAGCAACTTACCTTGGCTTCTTACTACATTCGCGTAACAGGCAGGCTCCTCCTGAGGCAGGTGGTTAGAGCATTGAACTAGTTAACCGTAAGGTTGCAAGATTGAATCCCCCGTGCTGACAAGGTAAAAACCTGTCGTTCTGCCCCTGAACAAGGCAGTTAACCCACAGTTAGGTTGTCATTGAAAATAAGAATGTGTTCTTAACGGACTTACACTGTTTAATAAAGGTGTAAAAAACAATCGTCGTCCAAAAATAACGATTTCCGATTGTTGTGAACTTGAAATCGGCCCTAATTAATCAGCCATTCCGATTAATCAGTCGACCTCTAATCTATATATCCTACAGTGCCTTCAAAAAGTGTTCTTCCCTTGGACTTTTTCACATTGTGTTGTGGTACTGCCTGTATTTATAATTGATTACATTTAGATTTTGCCACTAGCCTACATGCAACACCCCATAATGTGAAAGTGGAATTATGTTTTTGAATAATTTTTACAAATGAATGAAAAGTTAATGTCTTGAGTCCTAAGTATTCAACCCCTATTTTTATTGCAAGACTAAATATGTTCAGGAGTAAAAATTTGCTTCACAAGTTGCGTGGACTCAATAATAGTGTTTGATTGACTACCTCGTCTCTGCACCCTACACATTCAAAAGACCGGAGGTTTTCCAATGCCTTGCAAAGAAGGGAACCTCTTGGTAGATGGGTTAAAAGGAATAGCAGACATCGATTATCCCTATGAGCATGGTGAAGTTATTAATGACACTTTGGGTGGTGTATCAATACACCAAGTCAATACAAAGATACAGGTATCCTTCCTAACTGTTGCCAGGGAGGAAGGAAACTGCTTAGCAATTTCCCCATGAGGCCAATGGTGACTTTAAAACCATTAGAGTTTAATGGCTGTGATGGGAGAAAAGGAGGATGGATCAACAACATGGTAGTTACTCCACAACACTAACCTAATTGACAGAGTGAAAAGGAAGAAGCCTGTACAGAATAACAATTTTCCAAAATATTAAATATGTTTGCAACAAGGCACTAAAGTAATTCTGTAATTGTTATTTTTGGGGCAAATCCAATACATTACCGAGTACCACTCTCCATATTTTCAAGCATGTTGGTGGCTGCATCATGTTACGGGTATGTTTGAAATCGTTAAAGACTGGGGAGTTTTTCAGGATAAAAAATAAACGTAATGGAGCTAAGCACAGGCAAAGTCCTACAGGAAAACCTGGATGTCTGCTTTCCACCAGAATTTATCTTTCAGCAGGACAATAACCTACAACACAAGGGCCAAATACACACACTGGAGTTGCTTATCAAAAAGACAGTGAATGTTCTTGAGTGGTCGAGTTAGTTGATTTTAAAATCTGTCAAGACTTGAAAATGGTTGTCGAGGAATGATCAACAATCCAGGTGTGCAAAGCTCTAAGAGACTTACTCAGAAAGACTCACAGCTGTAATCGCTGCCAAAGGGGCTTCTACAGTGTTGACTCAGGGGTGTGAATACTTATGTAAATGAGATTTTTGGATTTCATTTTCAATACATTTGAGAGAATCTAAAAACATGTTTTCACTTTGTCATGAGGGAAAAATATTTTAAATCCATTTTGAATTTAGGCTGCAACACAACAGAATGTGGATTAAGTCAGTGGGTATGAGTACTTTCTGAAGTCACTGTAGCTAGGGCCCAGAGGTTTTCCTCCCTGACCACAGGATCTGACCAGAAAAAGTTAGATTGGTATTTTATTTTCAGCAGTTGGGTTTTGCTACTCATTCTCAAAGATGGTTAAATATTATATGTACATGGTGTGTGAAATGTTATTCACATGGTGTAACACATATACAGTGTGTGATTTAAAAACACAAGGCCAAACCATGACCTCTGGCTCCTCCCAGGTGTCCCGTGGCCTCACTGTCCTACGTGCCTCGCGCCTCCTCCAGCTCGTTCCCATGCGGCGGCCTCATCGCAGGTTCTCTGGAGGGGGGCTGCTTCTGGGAGCAGGTGGACGGCACCACTTACAGACCCCACATTTTGCCCCTGGAGACAGGAGGCTGCACAGACATCCAGGTGGAGCCAGAGAGCAGACACTGTCTGGTCACCTACAGACCAGGTGAGGGACAATGAAGCACTGTCTGTAGTAAAGAGAAGGAACTAAAGTGTGTCATCATAATGTTTTACTGTTGGCAACCGGTTGTGTTCAGCTCTTCTCTACTCGGAGCTAATCGAACACGAAGTGCTAGCAGAGTGTGTGTGGTTAGGTTTCCATCCAATTGGCAACAGATGTACAGTGCCTTGCGAAAGTATTCGGCCCCCTTGAACTTTGCGACCTTTTGCCACATTTCAGGCGTCAAACATAAAGATATAAAACTGTATTTTTTTGTGAAGAATCAACAACAAGTGGGACACAATCATGAAGTGGAACGACATTTATTGGATATTTCAAACATTTTTAACAAATCAAAAACTGAAAAATTGGGCGTGCAAAATTATTCAGCCCCTTTACTTTCAGTGCAGCAAACTCTCTCCAGAAGTTCAGTGAGGATCTCTGAATGATCCAATGTTGACCTAAATGACTAATGATGATAAATACAATCCACCTGTGTGTAATCAAGTCTCCGTATAAATGCACCTGCACTGTGATAGTCTCAGAGGTCCGTTAAAAGCGCAGAGAGCATCATGAAGAACAAGGAACACACCAGGCAGGTCCGAGATACTGTTGTGAAGAAGTTTAAAGCCGGATTTGGATACAAAAAGATTTCCCAAGCTTTAAACATCCCAAGGAGCACTGTGCAAGTGATCATATTGAAATGGAAGGAGTATCAGACCACTGCAAATCTACCAAGACCTGGCCATCCCTCTAAACTTGTGAATGTGAATATTCGAAAATATGCATAAATCAATATGGGCACCAGAGATTTTTTTTGTTGGTTATAAAAGGTTGTGTGTGATGAAGTAGTGTACAACTTTTGCAGTTTAATTCCCATGTTCCAAATAGGAAATACTATTTTTCATTGCATTTTCAAAAATGTTTGCGTTATATAACGAATGTGCCCACTCTGGTCTTGGCACGTGCTCTAGCCAACAATGTGCGGATACAGTGCGAGTATAGCCTACTACATGATGAGATTATTATAGACAAAAGAGCAAGATTATTTTTATTTGTCAAATGGCAGCCATCATCATCATGTCACCAGAATAAGACCCTCAATATTTATTGGGAAGCAGCATCAAGCTCATCACCGTGCACTTTCACCACCCTGTTATGTTCATTGTCATTTATATTATCTGTAACCTAAAATTGCATGGTTTCCTGAGTTGTAGTGGGAGGACCACACACCATATCATCGCGTTACTCCAAGTTTACTCTGATATGATGGTTATTATATCAATATGTCGCATAAGTGTTTTCACAGCCATTTCTCACAAAATTCATTTTACCGACACACAAAGATCCCACCATGTCGAATGAACAAATTATATGTTGGCATTTATAAAATTGTACTGAAACTGCCTGTTTCCATCACAGCTGATGTGATTTTTTAAATATATAGATATATTAATTATACAGTGGGGCAAAGAAGTATTTAGTCAGCCACCAATTGTGCAAGTTCGCCCACTTAAAAAGATGAGAGGCCTGTAATTTTCATCATAGGTACACTTCAACTATGACAGACAAAATGAGAAAAAAAATTCCAGAAAATCACATTGTAGGATTTTTTATGAATCTATTTGCAAATTATGGTGGGAAATAAGTATTTGGTTAATAACAAAAGTTTATCTCAATACTTTGTTATATACCCTTTGTTGGCAATGACAGGTAAAACATTTTCTGTAAGTCTTCACAAGGTTTTCACACACTGTTGCTGGTATTTTGGCCCATTCCTCCATGTAGATCTCCTCTAGAGCAGTGATGTTTTGGGGCTGTTGCTGGGCAACACGGACTTTCAACTCCCTCCAAAGATTTTCTATGGGGCTGAGATCTGGAGATGGGCTAGGCCACTCCAGGACCTTGAAATGCTTCTTACGAAGCCACTCCTTTGTTGCCCGGGCGGTGTGTTTGGGATCATTGTCATGCTGAAAGACCCAGCCACGTTTCATCTTCAATGCCCTTGCTGATGGAAGGAGGTTTTCACTCAAAATCTCACGATACATGGCCCCATTCATTCTTTCCTTTACACGGATCAGTCGTCCTGGTCCCTTTGCAGAAAAACAGCCCCAAAGCATGATGTTTCCCACCCCCATGCTTCACAGTAGGTATGGTGTTCTTTGGATGCAACTCAGCATTCTTTGTCCTCCAAACACGACGAGTTGAGTTTTTCCCAAAATGTTATATTTTGGTTTCATCTGACCATATGACATTCTCCCAATCTTCTTCTGGATCATCCAAATGCTCTCTAGCAAACTTCAGACGGGCCTGGACATGTACTGGCTTAAGCAGGGGGACACGTCTGGCACTGCAGGATTTGAGTCCCTGGCGGCGTAGTGTGTTACTGATGGTAGGCTTTGTTACTTTGGTCCCAGCTCTCTGCAGGTCATTCACTAGGCCCCCCCGTGTGGTTCAGGGATTTTTGCTCACCGTTCTTGTGATAATTTTGACCCCACGGGGTGAGATCTTGCGTACAGTTGATTTCTTCAAACCAAGCTGTTTACCTATTGCAGATTCAGTCTTCCCAGCCTGGTGCAGGTCTACAATTTTGTTTCTGGTGTCCTTTGACAGCTCTTTGGTCTTGGCCATAGTGGAGTTTGGAGTGTGACTGTTTGAGGTTGTGGACAGGTGTCTTTTATACTGATAACAAGTTCAAACAGGTGCCATTAATACAGGTAACGAGTGGAGGAAGAAAAATAAGAAGTTACAGTTCTGTGAGAGCCAGAAATCTTGCTTGTTTGTAGGTGACCAAATACTTATTTTCCACCATAATTTGCAAATAAATTCATAAAAAATCCTCATTTTGTCTGTCATAGTTGAAGTGTACCTATGATGAAAATTACAGGCCTCATCTTTTTAAGTGGGAGAACTTGCACAATTGGTGGCTGACTAAATACTTCTTTGCCCCACTGTATATACAGTATGACTTTACTTAACTGTGGATAAAAATGTGTGTTAAAAATAAAATATTTCTTCTGATTACAATTCTGCCTGATACTGCTGCCAGAGTCTTTGTTGGACACAGGAAATCTGCCCACTCTCATAGTAGTCCTGGCTTCTGTCCACTGGCTGCAGGATTGATTCTAATATCTCTAAGCTCGGCATGAACTAAAGCCTGAATTCCCCAGTAGCTCTCTAGGACCGGGGTCGGTGTTGACCACTAGCACCAGTATTTTGACTGACAGTCTCTGTGTTTGACCCCATGTGACCCCAGGGCGCTCCAACCCGTCTCTGCGTTGTGTTCTGATGGAGCTGAACAGGACTCTACAGCAGGATGCGGCCCAGGAGCCCTTGTGTTCCTGCTACCCTGTCCAGACCTTCAGCGCCGGCTCCTCATGCAAAGTGCTCACCAAGAACGCTGTGTTCAGAAGCCCAGCCGGGGAGGGCTCCACTTTAGTCTGTGCCGGGGACGAGTCCACTAACTCCACCATGGTGAGCCGTGTGTGTGTGTGTGTGTGTGTGTGTGTGTAGTCACACGTATACAATGGTGAGCATTGACTGGCAATGATTTAAATTCTGTGTATCACTTGTGTACAGAATCGTGGGCATTGGCAATAATAATTGTTTTGTGAACATCTGTATGCAGCACTGAAAACAGGGTCAAGGAAATCATGGTCCACTGTGGAGACAGGGAGCACATTGTGTCAGTCATTACAGATAGAGCCCTAAACTTTCACCCACTGCTGCGATTAGGGAAGAATCAATGGTTCAAGTGTTTTGTAGTTGAAAGAACTCAATAATACTGAGAGGCATATGACTCTGATTTGAGGCAGTTTGGAGATAGTTCGAAAAATATGAAACGGCATCAAATCAAATTTAATTTGTCACATACACATGGTTAGCAGATGTTAATGCGAGAATAGCAAAATGCTTGTGCTTCTAGTTCCGACAGTGCAGTAATAACCCATGAGTAACCTAACAATTCCACAACTACTACCTTATATACACACACAAGTGTAAAGGGATAAAGAATATGTACATAAAGATATATGAATGAGTGATGGTACAGAACGGCATAGGCAAGATGCAGTAAATGGTATAGAGTACAGTATATACATATGAGATGAGTATGTAAACAAAGTGGCATAGTTTAAAGTGGCTAGTGATACATGTATTACATAAAGATGGCTCGATGCAGTAGATGCAGCTGTTTAAATGAGTACGGTATATACATATGAGATGAGTAATGTAGGGTATTTAAACATTATATTAAGTGGCATTGTTTAAAGTGGCTAGTGATACATTTTTACATCAATTTCCATCAATTCACTTATTAAAGTGGCTGGAGTTGAGTCCGTATGTTGGCAGCAGCCACTCAATATTAGTGATGGCTGTTTAACAGTCTGATGGCCTTGAGATTGAAAAACAGCTTCTGTCTCTTGGTCCCTGCTTTGATGCACCTGTACTGACCCCGCCTTCTGGATGATAGCGGGGTGAACAGGCAGTGGCTCGGGTGGTTGTTGTCCTTGATGATCTTTATGGCCTTCCTGTGACATCGGGTGGTGTAGGTGTCCTGGAGGGCAGTTAGTTTGCCCCCGGTGATGCGTTGTGCAGACCTCACTACCCTCTGGAGAGCCTCACGGTTGTGGGCAGAGCAGTTGCCATACCAGATGGTGATACAGCCCGACAGGATGCTCTTGATTGTGCATCTGTAGAAGTTTGAGTGCTTTTGGTAACCAGCCGAATTTCTTCAGCCTACTGAGGTTGAAGAGGCACTACTGCGCCTTCTTCACAACACTGTCTGTGTGGGTGGACCAATTCAGTTTGTCCGTGATGTGTACGCCGAGGAACTTAACTTTCCACCTTCTCCACCACTGTGCCGTCGATGCGGATAGGGGGGTGCTCCCTCTGCTGTTTCCTGAAGTCCACAATCATCTCCTTTGTTTTGTTGACGTTGAGTGTGAGGTTATTTTCCTGACACCCCACTCAGAGTGCCGTCACCTCCTCCCTGTAGGCCGTCTCGTCGTTGTTGGTAATCAAGCCTACCACTGTAGTGTCGTCCGCAAACTTGATGATTGAGTTGGAGGCGTGCATGGCCATGCAGTCGTGGGTGAACAGGGAGTACAGGGGAGGGCTCTGAACGCACCCTTATGGGGCCCCAGTGTTGAGGATCAGCGGGGTGGAGGTGTCGTTACCTACCCTCGCCACCTGGGGGCGGCCCATCTGGACATCCAGTACCCAGTTGCACAGGGCGGGGTCGACACCCAGGGTCTCGAGCTTGATGACGAGTTTGGAGGGTACTATGGTGTTAAATGCTGAGCTGTAGTCGATGAACCGCATTCTCACATAGGTATTCCTCTTGTCCAGATGGGTTAGGGCCGTGTGCAGTGTGGTTGCAATTGCGTCGTCTGTGGACCTATTGGGGCGATAAGCAAATTGGAGTGGGTCTAGGGTGTCAGGTAGGGTGGAGGTGATATGGTCCTTGACTAGTCTCTCAAAGCACTTCATGATGACGGAAGTGAGTGTAGTCGTTTAGCTCAGTTACCTTAGCTTTCTTGGGAACAGGAACAATGGTGGCCCTCTTGAAGCATGTGGGAACAGCAGACTGGGATAATGATTGATTGAATATGTCCGTAAAAACACCAGCCAGCTGGTCTGCGCATGCTCTGAGGACGCGGCTGGGGATGCCGTCTGCGAGGGTTAACTTCTTATGACTGCAATCGCGTTAACTGGAGCGATATGACAACAGCCAGTCAAAGTGTAGGGCGCCATTTTCAAAACATCAAAATCTCATAAAACATTCTTCAAACATACATGAATTTCATATCATTGTAAAGCTATTCTTGTTGTTAATCCCACCAGTGTCCGATCTCAAATATGCTTTACAGCAGAAGCACCACAAACTATTGTTAGGTCACCACATATAGCCACAGAAAAACACAGCCATTTTTCCCCCCAGCCAAAGAGAGGAGTTTCAAAAAGCAGAAGAGAGAAAATTCATCACTAACCTTTAATGATCTTCATCAGATGCCACTAATAGGACTTCTTGTTACACAATACATGTATGTTTTGTTTGATAAGGTTCATATTTATCAAAATATGAGTTTACATTGGTGCGTTACATTCACTAGTTCCAAAAACATCCAGTGATTTTGCATAGCCACATCATTCAACAGATATAATCATCATAAATGTAGATAATAATACAAGTTATACACATGGAATTATAGATATACCTCTCCTTAATGCAAACGCTGTGTCTAATTTCAAAAAAACTTTACGGAATAAGCCAGCCATGCAATAATCTGAGATGGCGCTTAGAAACATTTGTCATAATAGCCGCCATGTTGACGTCAACAAACAAGAAATTACATGATAAATATTCCCTTACCTTTGATGTACATCAGAAAGCACTCCAGGAATCCCAAGTCCAGAATAAATGTTTATTTTGTTCGAATATGTCCAAATACCTTCTTTTGTTAGCGCATTTTGTATACATATCCAAACGCTCATTCTGGTCAGCGTTATATCGGACAGAAACTTCAAAAGGTTATATTACAGGTCGATGAAAAATGTCAAACTATGTATATATACGGCTGTGAATATAATCGAAGAGAATTCCCTTGGTAGATAATGCGGTCGACATTTGATTGTGAAAACCTTGAGTTCCTGTATGATGTTATGACCACGTCTCGTAAATCATAAGGCATACGCCCCCGCCCCTCTTCTTACCAGAAAGATGCTTGTGTCTGTCGGCACGAAGCGGGAAGAAACCAGCTGGCTGCACCGACTCCGTTAGCGTCTCTCGAGTGAGCCATGTTTCCGTGAAGCAAGGAACGTGAGTCTCTGATCAAGAGCTTCACATTGATCTATTGATTCTAATCATGTAATTTTGTTCCAGGTGTGGGATGCAGGGAGTGGATCCCTGATTCAGAAGTTGCCTGCTGACCTCCCAGTGTTGGACATCTGCCCGTTTGAGGTGAATCAGGGCAGTTACCTGGCCTCGCTCACTGAGAAGATGCTCAAAATCTACAAGTGGGAATAAGGAGAGATTATGGAAAACACACACCACCAGCATAGAGCATGTATGAGTAGCGCAGCTGCTGCACTGTATAAATGGCATCCATTTAAAACAGCTTTTTCTTAGACTACAGAGGAGCCTTTGTTGGGTTTGCTTTGCAGTGGAGGGACTAGAGAGATATCACACTGCTGCACTGTTATCAACAAACTGATAGCTGGAGTGCCAGTACAGATACACCACTGTCCTACTGTTTACATTTGAGGATAATTGAAAACGTCCCATCAAAATGAACAAAAATGACATAACAGATATAGTACAGCAAGACTAGGGTTTCCTACCCACTCACCACTACCCAGTGTTTTGCTCTAGCTTTTCCTCTGGATGTGAAGATGAATCTGTTTTTGTCAGCCATGCTGCTGATGTTTGTTTTAATTTCGCAATGTTGTGTTTCTTCACTGGGCCATGTTCAGTTCCCAAACGTTCTTGAATGTTGCAGATAGAAATTCCATGAATAGAACCGATGTGAGTCCTTACTGTACATATCAGAGGCATGTTTGAGCTACATTGCCTATTTCTATCTGAATGTTCCAAAATGTTTAATCCTGCTGAATGTGCTCCTGGTCTTAGGCTGCGTTCACACAGGCAGCCCAATTGTGGGGCACGTTCAACAGGATTGAACGTTTTGGAACGTTTAGATAGGAAAGCTATGTAGATAAAACATGTCTCTCTGATATGTAGAATAAGGAATGCAATCGGCTCTTCATTACATTTTCTATCTGCAACGTTCAAGAACGTTTGGCAACTGAACATGGTCATAATCTTTGTTCCACTAATTGGTCAAAAGTCCAATCACATCAGATCTTTTCATATCTTTTTCAGAGCTGATCTGGTTGGTCAAAAGACACATTTAGTGAAGAAAATATCAGAAATGGGCTGCCTGTCCAAACGCAACCTTTGAGATGGATCCATGGATGAAAATCAGGACATCTATAGCTAACAAGTTACATTTCCTGTATTCTGATTCAAGCCTGATCAGCAGGCTTTTTCAAAAATCTTAAAAATGTACTAAAAATGATTTGCTTATTTTAGTTCCAGAGGAAATTATATATACATGTATGTTTTATACCAAATGTTTATACTATTTCAAATGTAATAAAATCTAAATAATTGGTTATTGTTCATCCTGATGTTGGTTGGGGTGATATCCAGATTGTCTTAACTTTATACTGACCTTGTGCCATTCCAGGATAGTTTGTAATACTGACACTGAACACAAGGGGCGCTATTTTCAAACCCCACTGATGCGCTGTAATCCAAGGGTTAGCAATGCTAACAAGTACACGTAAAATACCATAGAAAATGCTAACAACCATATTGTGAACATTTTGTGCAGTTTCTGACCTAAACTATACAAGTAACTAAAAATGCTACACAGTTTGCTACACACACAAAACAGACGGACTTAATAGTTATAAGATATTTAGTTGTGAGTTCCATATGTAAGTACATCACCATACATCATCATGCTGCACAACAGTGAGTGACACTCAAGGCTATGGTCTCGTCATTGTGTGCTTGTAAACAAACACGTAACTGGGTACTGCCTGTAATCTTCATAATAATGTGACTGGTGAGATGAAGAATGCAATGTTCTTAATCTCCTAACATTGCACAAGTTGACTGCAGGTATGTACTTAAAAATATTCACATTTATTAAAACATGTAACTGTTTTGATGGTATTAAAAAAAAACTCGTGGCTTTTTCCAAATACCCTGTTGTACTGTGTATATACAGTGTACTGCCCAATCCTATCCTGGTGTGTGATTCATACTGCAGATTGCTAACTGCAAAAGGTTAGCTAGCTCGCTATTTTCATAAATCATGTTTTTTTAAATAATAAACATTGTCTTCAACAATGAGCATTGTCTGTAGTGCTCTTCTAAAGATTAGGAATCAATGATTTTGTATTTTCGTAGATTAAATATCAGTATCATGGGTTATGTCAGGAACAAATGAAAGCAGATAAGAAGTCAGATTATAGAAACAAAAGTGCTAGATTTCCCCATTGCGATAGCGAATTTACACAGGCAGCTCAATTCTGATCTGTTTCCACTAATTGGTTTGTTGGCCAATCAGATCAGCTGAAAAAGAGCGTACATGAAAAGATCTGTGGACAAAATATAAATTAGTGGGAACAATATCAGAATTTGGTTTCCAGTGTAAACGCAGCCGTCTAGAGTCCAAAACTAAATCTACTTGTGTTTATTGCAAGTTAAAGGGGTGATTGTGATACAGAGAAACTAACGAGTCGGACCATATCAATGTTCTCAATTAGATGTTCAGTCTAGAAAATGTAGCTCTATGACTTGAGGTTGCCAACAACGCACACGCCGACGTATGCACGAAAACGTCCCATCCCACTGTAGTCATAATTTGCAGCTAGCAATCCAAGCTAGCTAGTTATCCGAAGATGGCGGCTTGTAGACGTGTTCCTCTTCTGCTTTTGATGTCTGTCTTTTTGTATATGCATCCCATTCGAGGACAGAAATCTGCGAACAGTGTAATCGCCAATACTGCAGTTAGGGTTAATATCCAGGCTCAAAATCAAGCCGCAGTTCCGGCTGCTGTAAATGGAGGTTCTCCAGTCGTCGCGGCCTCGCCACCTCGTAGACGCACCAGCGGCTGGAAGCTGGCCGAAGAGGGGGCTTGTCGGGAGGACTTGACCAGGCTTTGTCAAAAACATTCCTGGAACAATAACCTGGCTGTGCTTGAGTGCCTCCAGGATAGGAAAGAGGTATGGTGGAGTGAGCGATATTGTGTCCAGAGCTTGGGTGTGGGCTTTACTCAAGCTATAACGTTATCGTTAGCTATCCGATGCTAACTTTTAGCCTGCTAGCTACTTGGGTGCAGAAAGATGTAAAGAAAGTATGGTCATTTATTATTCCATATGCTTCGAGAACTTTATCATTTCATAACTACTGAAAATACTGCATGTTTTTTTTTTTTACCAGCCATTTAGGACGGTGTTAACTAGTAAAGTGAAGTCTTCACTTAACGTGAACTAACGTTAATTACCTAGTCACCTAGCTAATATCTACAGATGTGCCAAGCTATGACCATTGGCATTGCTAAATTAGCAATGGCTAGCTTGATCCTTTAACGATATGTTGGGAATAATGTCTCACGCATTTACTGTCTATCAGAGCCAACATTTACATCAATGTCCTGTTCAGAGGAAGAATAGGCGGATGTAGGAGGAGATTCAGTGACGGTTTTTAAGCTTCCAGCCAATAGTTATGGATAGGTTTGGGAAAAGGCAATATCTACAGTAATCTGAGAGACCACCCCTGCCTAGGGCCAGAAAGCTAGAGGTGAGACTCTATCCTAATCTGAACCAGTACAACCTGGTCTTGAGGAGACAATTAATATTACGAGATCTCCTCTGACGCCCAGGATCCCATTAGCCAGCTCTGCAAACTTAACGGTATTACAGCCTTGTGTAACGACTGTAATGGCGATAGTTGCTCTGCAAAACTCCATATTTTGGTGAGTACTGAACTTATTTTCACAACATTTGCAGAGCTGGGATTTGAATTGACGGATCCTGGACATCAGAGGAGGTCATGTTCATCGTTCCTCAAGCCCATGTATTGGTTCAGTCCAAATCCGGTGTTTGCAGAAGGCAGATTTGTATAAGCACCTGAGCCTCAAGGAGCTTGTCTAATATTAATGACAGGTAGTTTCTCTCATCTCAGTCCTCTTCATTGTGAAATGTATTATTTAATTTATTTTCACCAGATGTTGAGGCCTATTTCAGTGGCCTGTTCATTGAGGAGGCTGGAGAGTCATGCTCTCTTGGCTGTGGGTTGTTTTTGAGGCACACAGCATTTTGCCTGTCTCCAGGCTACTCCTCTCACTGTCAGCCTCCCTGGTAGTTGTGGTTTTGTTGACGTGGTCCATTCACAGAGTAGGGAGGAGGCCATGGCAGTGTGGCTTTACTTTCAGGCTTTGTGGATTGACTCGTTTAGTTCTGAAAGTTCTGGTTTGGAATTTTGAAACACGTCTTCAGCTTCAAAGCCCTATAACACAAACGCAGTCAGAGGTGTTGGCGATGTAACTTTGGTCAACTCTGAGTTCAACTCAGGGTAACCGGTACCATGAAAGTGGCTCACCTTTTAGCCAGGAAAATTTCTATAGCAACGAATCCTTCAGAACTAACCTGCTCCGGAGCAGGCGAACTTAGGACTCCATTAACCCTGAATGAAGTATCTAAGCCATGAGTTGAGGACCAATGAAATCAATGGGCCTAACCTTGCAAAGATCATCTCCTTCATTTGAGTAAGACAACAGATTAAAACACTTGATGAATAAAACATTTAATGTTAAAATACCAAATTTCTTATCACAACACATTTTAGAAATAACAGCATTTGCTTTTGCACTATTGGATTCAGAAATGTGTGAAAGGCAAACAGACAGCTGCAATCAACCATAGACATACTGTAAAATCCATATATGGCAGTTCCCATTCAAGTTAAGACTGGCTGCCATTGCACCCAGTGGGTTTAATTGTCAAATTGCCAGGGTTAGAGGTTACAAAACCCTACTATGGATTATGTCTATGACAACAACCTGTTTCACAGATGGGAGCGATAAGCACACCAAAGACAGCATTAAAGATAAGTAATGAAATAGAGACATTTCTAAAAGCCTAGACCTAATTTAAGAACTTTTCATTTTTGATTTTGGCACAAATGACAATGTGGCACTAACTTGGCCATGGATCAAAGAAGAGTTTGGCATTCGACTAGCCATGTGCGACATGCACGCACAGTTACAAGCCTGCTAGAGTTTGCTACAGGCGGATGAGCCATATCCACTGTCGTAGTACGGATAAAGCCTGAACTAGATGTGAAGCTAGCTAGCTTTGGAAGGGCTGGCTACCACCGGTTACTCAACCCTGCACCTTAGTGGCTGCTGCCCTATATAGACAGACATGGAATCACAGGTCACTTTAATAATGGAACACTAGTCACTTTAATAATGTTTACATACTGCTTTACTCATTTCATATGTGTATATACTGTATTCTCTTCTACTGTGTTTCAGTCGATGCTACTCTGACATTGCTCGTCCTAATATTTATATATTGCTAAATTCCATTTAACTTTTAGATATGTGTATTGTTGCGAATTGTTAGATACTACTGCACTGTTGGAACTAGGAACACACAATACATCCACAATAACATTGCTAAATATATGTATGTGACCAATAAGATTTGATTTGAAAACCCTAAGTAGATCTAGCTTGCGTCATAGAAAACCCCTCAGGGTAAATTTGAGGCATTTTGACAATTTCTCTCGGGGGGGATTTTTTGTTGTTTGCTATTCATAGTCTCAATAGAGCTAAAAATGCATTGTAAGGTCTTAGATTTGGTAATAACAAGTGTTGTTTTTATTGCAAAAGGCTTGTCCAACTAACACTAGATTTTCATTTATCCTGCCAACTGCTGTTTTGTTTACAGCAAAAATGCCTAAACATTGTCGTCCACTCGTCCAGCCTTAGTCACCCGTGGGGAAATATTGATGACATTTCATTGCACACTGCAAGGAAATCTGTACAACACAGCAGTTTTCCCCTCTGCTTGATGTAGGCTAATTTTATTAAACTGCTCAGTTTTCAAATTCACATAAGCTCAAAACCTGTGCAGGCGTGCACTACTTTCATGGTTTCTGAGGTCAAGGATATGCCTAATGCCCAGTTCAGATACAACAGACGACATAAGACTCAACAAGACAAAACTAGCCAATTTTAGAATGTTTTGATGGAGATCAACTGACTGAAGACCTGGCATTCAGATCAGACTGTTGCCACAGTAACAGTGCCTCTTTACAATGACATAATGAAACAAAGTTGCCACGTGTATCAGGGTATTGTTTCATGAAATATGTATGCACCAGAGACAGGGCACACTTTGACTTGTCAGAGAAATATAAGCAAGCTAGGTTAGCTAGCTGCTTGACTGAACGAGTGTTAGCGTAGTGGATCTCTTGTTGCAAGACTTTAGCAAAAGATTTGACATGTTGCATTTTGGGAATTCCAGCAGCTGACATGAGATGTTCAAAAAACTCAGATCAAGCAAACTGCGCTGCAGTATACCTAGCGGTTAAGAGCATTGGGCCAGTAACCAAAAGGTCGCTGGTTTGAATACCTGAGCCCACTATGTGAATCATCTATGTGCCCTTGAGCAAGGCACTTAACTTTTTAAGTGCTCCTCTATGTCAATGAGAGCGTGTGTTAAATGACTGAAATGTAAATGTAGGGAAATCGTCTTGTCTCATGTATTTTAAATGTATTTCTCATGGTCTCATGTATTTTTTTAAAGATGACATCATAAAACGTCTTCCATCAGACACATTTCTAAAGTAAAAATCTATACGCATGTAACAGGGACATTTAAGATCAATAAAGTTTATATACATTTTTGAGTTATTTAACAACACAATGTGTTGCATATTTATATACAGTTGAAGTCGGAAGTTTAAATACGCCTCAATTGTTCACAATTCCTGACATTTATTCCTAGTAAAAATTCCCTGTCTTAGGTCAGTTAGGATCACCACTTGATTTTAAGAATGTGAAATGTCAGAATAATAGTAGAGAATTATTTATTTCAGCTTTTATTTCTTTCATCCCATTCCCAGTGGGTCAGAAGTGAAGCTGCAAATTCCACTATTGTGCTTAATCCTTGTGAAGCAAGCCATAATAACACATCACCCGATCCGGTCGAGCCTCACTAGCCAGATGAAGCTAGCTGGCTGCTTATAACTTTAGGTTTGGGCAACATGGCCCTCATCCAGGCCAAGGTGGCGAGACATGGTAGTGATTACACCATAAGCCTTGTTGATCTCTGCACCAGACAGGATGCTCTTGCCAGCACACATGGGGTCCAACATGTACGCTGCGGCGTGTATGGGCTTCAGGCAGAAGACTTTACACTTTTTGATGTATTTCAGAACTGCAGTTTCCTCTGCTTGGAGCAACAGTAAAGTGAGCAGGGCAGTACGGATTTCTTCTCTTACATCTGCAAGCAGAGTCTGAACATCAGACAGGATGGCATTGTCTCCCTCAATTTGTGCAATGGCTACTGCTATAGGTTTCAGGCTGCTTACCACTCTCTCCCAAAATACATCATCCAGGAGGATCCTCTTGATGGGGCTGTCCATATCGGCATACTGTGATTATGACCATTTCTTGGAGAGACTCCTTCCCCTCCAGGAGACAGTCAAACATGATGACGACACCACCCCAACGGATAGAACTCTATCCAAGATGGCATCGCAGTCAGATGTCTTTGTCCTCGTCGTATGTATATTTTTTCCCCCGCATGTATATATTTTTCTAAACCTGAACTTCAGAATACTCTCCTGCAACCCACCTCACCCAATGTGGTGTGGATCTGCTTTTTTCTAAAGTATCTTTCTTTACTTTTGAACCGGAACCCCAACAGAAGGGCTACAATACCTATTTTGCATATTGGCCTGGACCCCTTTTACTGCCGGTTCGGAGCCCCAATGATCCTTCACGACTGGACTACCGACGTTATCTGCCCGAGGGGGTTCTTCAACCGGCTACAACGTTGCGACGTCCCCTGAATGCCCGCCTGATAGCCGCAGCCCGCTAGCTGTCTAGAGCATATTGGACTGTTAGCTGAGGAGATCCATCGGCCAATTTCTTGGGCCACTATACGCATTCTACCAATTGGACTGGACCCCCTTTAATACACAGAACACTAATCTATCATGACTGGTCTGCCGAGGAGGCTAAAAGACTTCTTCCATCGCGACGTACCTCTAAGGCCCTTCTGCTAGCCCCGTCCCGCGAGCTGTCTCGGCTACGCATGCCTCTCCCTAATGTCAATATGCCTTGTCCATTGCTGTTCTGGTTAGTGATTGTATTTCACTGTAGAACCTCTCGCCCTGTTCAGTATGCCTTAGCTAACCCTTTAGTTCCAACTTCCACACATGATATTTCTAGAGACAATATTTCTCTCATCGTCACTCAATGCCTAGGTTTACCTCCACTGTATTCACATCCTACCTTACCTTTGTCTGTACATTATGCCTTGAATCTATTCTATCGCGCCCAGAAACCTGCTCCTTTCACTCTCTGTTCTAAACGTACTAGACGACCAGTTCTTATAGCCTTTAGCCGTACCCTTATCCTTCTGTTCCTCTGGTGATGTAGAGGTAAATCTAGGCCCTGCAATGCCTAGCTCCACTCCTATTTCCCAGGTGCTCTCATTTGTTGACTTCTGTAACCATAAAAGCCTTGGTTTCATGCATGTTAACATTAGAAGAACACTAGCTCCTCCCTAAGTTTGTTTTATTCACTGCTTTAGCACACTCTGCCAACCCGGATGTCCTAGCCGTGTCTGAATCCTAGCTTAGGAAGACTAACAAAAACCCTGAAATGTCCATCCCTAACTATAACATTTTCCGACAAGATAGAACTGTGAAAGGGGGCGGAGTTAGAACCCTGCAGGCTGTCTTACTATCAAGCTCTGTACCCAAACAATTTGAACTTCTTCTTTTAAATCCACCTCTCCAGAAACAAGTCTCTCACCGTTGCCGCTTGCTGTAAACCACCATCTGACCACTGCTGTGCCCGGGACACCATATGTGAATTGATCACCCCCCCCCCCCCCCCCCCATATCCTCAGAGCTCATGCTGCTAGGTGACCTAAACTGGGACATACTTAACTCCCCAGCCATCCTACAATCTAAGCTTAATGCCCTCAATCTCACACAAATTAGCAATGACCCTACCAGGTACAACCCCAAATCCATAAACACGGGCACCCTCATAGTTATCATCCTAACCAACTTGCCCTCCAAATACACCTCTGCTGTCTTCAACCAAGATCTCAGCGATCACTGCCTCATTGCCTACATCCGTAATGGGTCTGTGGTCAAACGACCACCCCTCATCACTGTCAAACGCTCCCTAAAACACACTTCAGCGAGCAGGCCTTTCTAATCGACCTTGCCCGGGTATCCTGGAAGGATATTGACCTCATCCTGTCAATAGAGGATGCCTGGTTATTCTTTAAAAGTGCTTTCCTCACCATCTTAAATAAGCATGCCCCATTCAAAAACCGTGGAACCAGAAACCGATATAGCCTTTGGTTCACTCCAGACCTGACTGCCCTAGACCAGCACAAAACCATCCTGTGGCGTACTGCATTAGCATCAAATAGCCGCCGCGATATGCAACTTTTCAGGGAAGTTAGGAACCAATATACACAGGCAGTTGGTTTGGTTTCTCAAATGACTGCCTCACCTGGTTCACCAACTACTTCTCTGATAGAGTTCAGTGTGTCAAATCGGAGGGCATGTTGTCCGGACCTCTGGCAGTCTCCATGGGGGTGTCACAGGGTTCAATTCTCAGGCCGACTCTCTTCTCTGTATACATCAATAATGTCGCTCTTGCTGCTGGTGATTCTCTGATCCACCTCTACGCAGACATCGCCTTTCTGTATACTTCTGGCCCTTCTTTGGACACCTCCAGACGCGCTTCAATGCCATACAACTCTCCTTCTGTGGCCTCCAACTGCTCTTATATGCAAGTAGAACTAAATGCATGCTCTTCAAACGATCTCTGCCCAGCCCGTCCAGCATCCCTACTCTGGACCATTCTGACTTAGAATATGTGGACAACTACAAATACCTAGGTGTCTGGTTAGACTGTAAACTCTACTTCCAGACTCACATTAAGCATCTCCAATCCAAAATGAAATTAGTTGCTTCCTATATTGCAACAAAGCATCCTTCACTCATGCTGCCAAACATACCCTCGTAAAACTGACCATCCTCGATTTCGGCCATGTCATTTACAAAATAGCCTCCAACACTTTACTCAGCAAATTGGATGCAGTCTATCACAGTGCCATCCGTTTTGTCACCAAAGCCCCATATACTACCCACCACTGTGACCTGTACGCTCTCGTTGGCTGGCCCTCGCTTCATACTTGTCGCCAAACCAACTGGCTCCAGGTCATCTACAAGTCTCTGCTAGTTAAAGCCTCGCCTTGTCTCAGCTCACTGGTCACCATAGCAGCACCCACTCGTAGCACGTGCTCCAGCTGATATATTTCACTGGTCACCCCCAAAGCTAATTCCTCCGTTGGCTGCCTCTCCTTCCAGTTCTCTGCTGCCAATGGCTGGAACTAACTGCAAAAATCACTGAAGCTGGAGACGCGTATCTCCCTCACTAGCTTTAAGCACCAGCTGTCAGAGCAGCTCACAGATCACTGCACCTGTACATAGCCCATCTGTAAATACCCCATCCAATCTACCTCATCCCCATACTGTATTTATCTTGCTCCTTTGCACCCCAGTATCTCTACTTGCACATTCATCTTTTGCACATCGATCACTCCAATGTTTAATTGCTATATTATACTTACTTCACCACCATGGCCTATTTATTGCCTTACTGCCTTATCTTACCTTATTTGCACACACTGTATATAGACTTTTTTCCCCCCTACCATATTATTGACTATGTTTATTCCATGTGTAACTATGTTGTATGTGTCAAACTGCTTTGCTTTATCTTTGCCAGTTTGCAGTTGTAAATGAGAACTTGTTCTCAACTAGCCTACCAGGTTAAATAAAGGTGAAATAACAAATTAAAAAACAGGTGTTGGTGGGCAGCTTCAATGTGGTGCTCTTATTCTTCTCACTTTGCTGCTATAACTTGATAACCCTTCACATACCTAACTGTTTCTTGTAGAGTGTATCCATTGTTTTCAGTGCAATGATGTCCTTGAGAAGCAGATGCAATGCATGAGCAGCACAGCTAATGGGTGTAATATGAGGGTAGGACTCCTCCACTTTATACCAGGCAGCCTTCATTTTCGCAGCATTTTCTGTCACCAGTGCAAATATACCTTCTGTGGTCCAAGGTCATTGATTACTGCCTTCAGCCAATCTGCAACAGACTGCTGTGTCTGTTGTCCCTTGTGTCTGTGCTCTTGTAGAATACTGGTTGAGGGGTGGAGATGATGTCGTTAATTATTCCTTGCCCACAATCGTTCGACCACCCATCAGAGATGATTGCAATAGTCTGCTTTCTCTATGATTTGCTTGACCTTCACTTGAACTCTGTATCCAGCAAATGAGTAGATAATGCATGTCTGGTTGGAGGGGTGTATGCTGGGCGAAGAACATTCAGAAATCTCTTCAATACACATTGCCTGTGAGCATCAAAGGGTGAACCAGTTGCATACACAGCTCGAGCAAGACATTGATCAGCATTTCTGACTACGTTCCTCCATTGAGTCAACTTGATTCCAGGAGGACCATGAGCTGTTGCTATCGATAAGGTGTCTGATTCATCATAATTTTCACCTCGAATAGAAGTAGAGGCACTTTTGTCAGAGGTAGCTTGTGAGCTCTGAGGGAACTTTAGAGCAGATGATTCTGCATCTTTGTTGCGTTATTCACATATGATTTGGCACAGTATTTGCAAATGTACACAGCTTTTCCAACTACATTTTCCTTCTGTTGTGAAATGTCTCTACACATCAGAAAGTGCCCGTGGCATTTTCCTGTAAAGATGAGTAAAAAAAAAATACAAATACAATTCCAAGTACAGATAAATAGTTAAGCAGTTAGATTAAACAACTCCTTTGTAAGATAAATGGTTTAAAATAAAACGTGTATGGAAACAAGTGAATTAACACTCAGTTAGCAGGCTCAAGCAAGCTAAAACCAACATGGTAGCAAAAACTAACTAGCAGAAATTGTTAGGAAGTTGGAAATTATTTAAACACACTTTGCTGTAGGCTACTAATTACTAGTTAACAAAAAAATGTAATAAATTATATTCGCCCCACCCATTATTGTGATCAAAACTTATCAGAAAGCATGTAGTCCTTAGCTCAATAGTATCTCATTAGGGTGCAAGATCTTGAGAATCAACTGTACATGTGATGGAAGAAAGCACTGTGCATGCAGAAGGTTTGCAATTCCATTGAATTGGGGATTGTTTAACCAAAATATGCCACAAGACCTAGAATTGCCTTGTGTATCCCACAGAAAAAGGTTCACTGTTAATAAGCTAACCTTTAAAAAAAAAAAAAATGAAAGCAACATTCCCGGGTTTAACTTCCCATGGCAAATTTCTAGAAATGTACGGGTAAGTTTCCCGACCCTTTGCAACCGGTGTGTGTGTGCGTAATCACTCACTAGGGAGGGGCACGGATATTCGAATATCCAAACGGACGTTAGCATTCGAATACTTCAAAGAGTAAGAAAAAAAACCTGGCCTATTTTATCAATGGAAAAGGCTTTATCAATATTACTGACTTTGCTAAACAGAATGATATTTCACATTCTTAATTCAATAAAACAAACATTTGAATGTAGTTTTCATGGCTTGCGCCCCATAAAAACCTACCGTAGCCTACAGGGGTTTCACGCGTGTTATTGTCGGCCAATCAAGGTGGCACTAGAAAGTGGCTCCATGTGTAGCAAGTGAAGTGGGAGATCTCTAATCAAAGCTAAATGGAATTAACATTACGGAATTAAGTTAGCTAAATGAGGAGTCCGCTACAACGAGCAACCACCAGGTAGGCTGTGGAATCTGAATGGATTTGCTGTAGATAAGGATGGGAAGCATAGCAAAATACAGTAGCCTCAATTAGCCTAGCTAGCTGGCTATCTTAGCTAGTTTCTTTGCATCGATTTGATGCATTAGACGGGCACTACCAGATATGATGATGATCTATGGCATCTACAAGTTTGTTTAGCTAGCAAGAGTCCGTATGCTCGCTCGTCAAACACACTCAGACCTCTGCCCATCCCCCGAACTGCAGCAATCAGTGGCACCTCTCTCCTAAGTTGCACTACAAATCAGTTCCAAAGTTTAATCAAGGTAATTTTATTTTGACTGGGAAAAAATGCATGATATTCAAATAGTGACATTATTTCCAATGCTAACATGTGGCCCTGCCCTCCTGTAGATTGTAGTAGGCCATTTTGTATAGATGTTTTTATCGCTAAAGCGCTAATTGGTGCTTTGTTGGACAGGCCTGCATTGCTTACAGTCAGTCTCCTGCGGCTCAGGTCCCATAGGGAGGCCAAACATCAGTCAGCCTGGCCTGAGCGGTGTTAAGGAGAGGCATGCAAACATTCCTCTTCTCCTCAATGGACTTGTGATAATTTAGGAGGTGGGCTCAGTCAAGACAGTAGCTATATTAAGCACAGGCCCACTAACGGTATAAAGTAAAATGGGACTGATATTGACCGGTGACACTTGTATGTTTCTACAGCCCTACAAGTTGTTGAGTCATTACATTTTACTGGTGGCTAAGTGTTGTGTTCAGCTCTTCTCTACGCCAACTGACAACCGAAGTGCTGCATCACTGTGTTTGTTTGTTTGGCCTTGTGCTCTTAATTGCTCACTGCCCAGCATGTTTCTGCTTCTCTTTACGGTTCGGATCATAGTTTGACCCTTTTTTTTTCTCTCCAGGAAACCGAGATCGCTGCTGACTGCAACCATGTAAGTGTTTTGAACTTCCTCCCTCACATCATTAAACTGTCCTTTCAGTTTGTGTAACTGAATGTGAATAACGATTTAATACAGCGTTGTTAGCCCCACTTGTGGTCTGACCTGCTATCACACCCCTGCTTGCATTTCCCACTCACAGTGGACCTGTACTGTTTTTCTCTAAGCTATCAATAGACTTGTTTAATGTCTTCTTTCTCCAGCTCCTGTGGAACTACAAGCTGAACCTGACGACTGACCCCAAGTTTGAGTCTGTGGCTGTGGAGGTGTGCAAGACCACCATCTCCGACGTAAGTTGTCTAGCTAGCTGGCAGAGCTTTATGGATCTGACTGTAGGTAATAATAATGATTAGATCTGCTTATTTGTCCTGTTTCACATATGTACAAGTGTGTTATACACATGAATGAAATTAGCTTTTTGCATATCCCAACTCCCCCTGAGACACCCTCGGCGAGCGTCCAGGGTCAGCCATTATCAACGGCAACCCTAATTGCTCCAGGGTTAAGTGCCTTGCTCAAGGGCACATTGACAGATTGTTCATCTTGTCGACTCGGGATTTGAACTAGCGACCTTTTGGTTTCTGGCCCAATGCTCTAACCATCAGGCTACCTACCGCTACTAGGTCCTGTCCTCATGCTACTACTGGCACTGTCCCTGGCACCTAGCAACACCTAGTACCAACACACCGTTTGGAAGTAGGCCTAACACACCCACGCACTTAACTGGAAAAGCTTCAATTACAGAAAAAGTGGCTTGCCTATAGTAGTTTCTTCCATTTCTTTAATCATGGATTGGTTTTGGCTTAACCCCTACATGCACAGGCCTTTGATGCCCATGCAAACTAAGTGTGTAAGAAAGATATATTGTGACATATGCTAACCATCATTTTCCTCTCCTTCCATTCAGATAAAAGAGTGTGCGGCGGAGGAGAGAGGAAAGGGCTACCTGGTTTCCTGCCTGGTGGATCACCGCGGCAACATCACGGAGTACCAGTGCAACCAGTACATCACCAAGATGACCAGCATCGTGTTCAGCGACTACCGCCTCATCTGTGGCTTCATGGACAATTGTCGCGAGGACATCAACAGCCTGCACTGTGGCAGCATATCCACCGGCGAGAAGGTGACTGCTCTCGTGGCCTTCTCTCACCTGTCTGTTATTGCTCTGTGATATATCAGAGTACATGCTATTTAGCAGACGCTTTACATACATTTGGTCCCAGGAATTGAACCCACTATCCTGGCCATGCTTTAACAGCTGAGTTTATAGAGGACCACATCTATAGGCATAGATCTAACCTTGTCTAACTGTCATACACACCTGTCTCTTCTTACTGTCTACTCTCAACTCATTTCACTGGCGACTCAGTAGCCTACACGTCTGTAAAGATGGAACACTTGCTCACTTTTTAAATCAGTATTTTGTCATGAGGGCTTTATATAGAATTAGATTTGTATGAATTGGTCTCTGTCTCTAGAGGTAACAAACATGGACAGGCGCAGGATATGCCCATTTTGTTTGTGCAGGTTTCTAATTTGTTTGGTTTTCCTTTTTATTTGACACTTTGTGTTCCACCATGGCTTATGACTACATGAGGTTTCCTGCTTTGGGCATAATGTAGTCAGGCTTGAGTTACTGCCTCTGTGCTGCTCTGAGCTCCAGTGTGGTTTTCCTGGCTATGAGTCCTCCTGAGTTACTGCTCACTGCAGTCAGTAACTTAGCTACTTCAGTCATGATTTATGACAAATTTAGCTTCCACGCTCCCGAAACTCCCAGTGTTAAACAATTTATATTTTCATCCTGGCATCCTCTGAATTATTCCTTTCTACAGGATGATTAATGACCATGCCTTCAGGAATCAGAAGCCAGTTGTCAGGGCAACACAACTGCAATAACTCCTGATGCTGAGTTAAAAAATAAATAATTCAGCGTCAAAAAAAGTAAAAATATTTAACTTCTCTGTATTTACTAGTGTATTTCCTCCCCTCTCTGGCTGGTTTTATGGTTGTGTGTTCTATTAAATTGCTAAAATAAATCTTTTGAAATAAAATATTTGATAAAAACATTGCATCCAAAACGCAACTCTGGGCGCTAACACTTCTCCTGGCCTCGCACAGAGACGCGTCAGTGCTGTAGCCAACTTGAACATATCCATCTCACTGTCCCCATGCCACCCTGTCTGTCCCTCAGGACGTGCACTCCCAAGGTGAGGTGATAGCATGCCTGGAGAAGGGTCTGGTCAGGGAGGCAGAGGAGCAGCCCGGGGCCCATGCCATCAGGCCTGACTGTAAGAAGGCCATCATGCGTGTGGCCGAACTCTCCTCAGACGACTTCCACCTGGATAGATACCTCTACTTTTCCTGCCGGGAGGACCGGGAGCGCTTCTGTGAAAATGTGAGTACCTTCTTCCTGTTCACTTCTTGTCTCTCATTTCATTAGAGGAAAATGTTGAGTTTCGGGGGTCAGATGCATTGACTTTTATTCAAGTTGAATCCAAGCTCCTTGCAAAGGTGTTTTTGTCACTAACTTTGGGAATGTGAAAATGAATTCATCATTGAATCACAATTCTATTTTCTTTGATATCTAGACTCCAGCCGGAGAGGGCAGAGTCTACAAGTGTCTCTTCAACCACAAGTTTGAGGAGGCCATGTCTGAAAAGGTACGTGTTCTGCTCTTCAGCCTGGTTGGAACGGAGTCATCGCCAAAATAATAATATCCATTTTCTGCTACTTGTCATTTGTCCATATGAATAATGCTGTTATTGCAAGGCATTTTGTCAGCATGGTTGTCTAAAATGTAGAGAACACCCTTGAATGGGAATATCTTTAATTCCATTCTATTAGTCAGTGAGTCAGATGGAGATTGTGACCAGAGCTGTGTTTTTGGTTGACCACCACAGTGCAGAGAGGCCCTGACCACGCGTCAGAAGCTGATTACCCAGGACTACAAGGTGAGCTACTCCCTGGCCAAGGCCTGCAAGACAGACCTGAGGAAGTACCGCTGCAGCGTGGACACCAATATGCCCCGCGCCCGCGAGGCACGCCTCTCCTACCTGCTGCTCTGTCTGGAGTCTGCCGTACACAGAGGTTAGGCTGGCTGTCTCTTCTTCCTAATCTATATGTGTGTCTCCCTGTCAACCTGTTTTGTCAATCTGTATTAGTCTTTCTCTCATACGGTGTCACACTGCTGTTACATTGAGGGTTTTTCTCTCCACTTAATGAAATGCCTTTCTAGTGCCCCACTTGTAGTTCCTATGTGACTTTTCCTGACGTGTGTGTGTGTTCCAGGTCGTACGGTGAGCGGTGAGTGTCAGGGGGAGATGTTAGACTACAGGAGGATGTTGATGGAGGACTTCTCTCTGAGCCCTGAGATCGTGCTGCACTGCCGTGGGGAGATCGAGGCCCACTGCTCCGGCCTCCACCGCAAGGGACGCACCCTGCACTGCCTCATGAGGGTGGGCCGAGGAGACATGGGCACCATCGACAACCTCTGCCAGAAAGCTGTGAGTTCACAGGGTTCTCCCCAGGAGTGGTGCTGTATAAGGTGGGCGGGGGAGGTCTGGAAGGGGGTGGTGTTCAGATTTTTTTTATATATATATATATTTTTTGTAGTTGGAAAAAAAAAATGCCTGTAAAATCACCAGGAATAAATCTTAAAATGAGTTATATTTAGGACATTCCACCACTGAGGTCAAACAGAAAAGAGAACCACTGTCAAGCTTTAATACACGTGCAGTTTGCCTAGTCATCTAGCTGTGTAACCCTCCCATTACCAGACAGTGGTTGTTGAAGGTTTGGGTCTCTCGCTCTTTCTCTTAGCTCCAGACCCTGATCCAGGAGGCTGATCCTGGGGCAGACTACCGTATTGACCGGGCCCTGAACGAGGCTTGTGAGTCTGTCATCCAGACCGCCTGCAAACACATCCGCAACGGAGACCCCATGTGAGTCACCAAATTGTTCCTCTCTCCTGCTTGATTTACACAAAGCTAGCAGAACATTTGTATGTCAAATTGTATGTAGTACTTTGTATATCTGTGGAATTGTTAAGCTCCAATGTGCTTTTGTGTAGGATCCTGTCTTGTCTGATGGAGCACCTGTACACCGAGAAGATGGTGGAGGACTGTGAACACAGGCTGCTGGAACTGCAGTACTTCATAGCACGGGACTGGAAGTAAGTAGCAATGCTACTAGTTTATGGTGATGCTTGTCGTGGAATATTCTAATCAAGTGAGAGACTCATTTCTTCAAACAATCATCTTTATTCAATATTGATTCATTATTGCAATAATGAGGCTGGTCAAGTGTGTTGCCGAGAGCTTAACCTTTACAGAGGAATCCTGTTTCTCATATAGCTGACACTAAGAATGCTTAGTCATGGCTGGTTCCACCCCCCCAGGCAGATCGGCCATCTTGGGTTCATCTTATGGTTATCTGCACCTGGTGCCGTTTTAACCCAACCCCGGTTTAGTTTCCCAGATTCCAGGATGATTAGAAACAATGAGGGGTTTTCATCTACTCCTCCAGGCTATCTCGGTTACACCTACCACATGTTGTCTATGGAATGTCAGGCTGCAACTCGATTGTCAGCTCAAGCTCCAGAGGCCCAACTCAGCCCCACAGACACGGATGAGAGAGTACTCCTCATAGCTTTTCAATGCATAAACAATATTAAGCAGTCTTGTAATTTTTCTCTCACATGCTTCACACATTCAAAGCCTATTAGGGGCCTGATAGACTCCATATTAAGGGTTTTTAGTATGCCTGGTCAGTGTGCCCTGGTATGGTTTCCCACATTGTGCTTTTGCTTGTTCTTTTGGGTCTAGGCCGGGTTACTGTAAAATCACTTTGACAATTTCTGATGTAAAAGGATGTTATAAATGTATTTGCTTAATCTTCACACACACTCCTCTTACTGTCTGCCAGACTGGACCCCATCCTCTATAAGAAGTGCCAGGGCGATGCCTCCCGCCTGTGCCACGCCCACGGCTGGAACGAGACAAGTGAGATGATGCCACCTGGTGCCATCTTCTCCTGTCTGTACCGCCACGCCTACCGCACAGAGGAGCAGGGACGGCGGGTAGGACTGATTTCACCGCAGTGCGCTGCACAAAACGTAGCTATCAGTGGCTAATGTAGAGGAACATGAATATAGATGTAGCTAAATGTCAAATTATCACAGAAAACCAAAATATTGTCTGACGTGATCTAGGACCTTTTTAGAAATGCATCTGTCCTCAGTACATTCTGATGGTGTTGTCCTTTTTAAAAGGGAAATGCAGTGGATGAAACAGGAAGATGTGTTTTCGTTGTAAGTTCAGTGTTTTGTTAGTGATGATTATCACGATTTGATTAGGTTCTGATTCCCGAAGTTGATTCTGGTCAAAATGAGGGCATATTATAGATTTGACTTGTTGGAGAATTTCAATTCGATTACTTTTTTGATGATGAAATTGTTTAGCCAACGACTTAAAGTATGAGTGCATGCACCTCTACATGTTGAATTGGTATCATTAGTGGGATTATGTGATGTAACGATCACTATAACTCAGGAAATGGTCTTGAGACTGACTAACTTAAAGGCCCAGTGCAGTCAAAGTTATGTTTTCCTGCAGAAACGAACACTGTAAAAGTGTTAAAAAATGGAATCTGTGTTATTTCCTGGTAGTTGCTGGTTGAAAATGCAATCTACGCAAGACCCCATCAGCCTGATTGGCGTGAGTTTCGACTTGCCTGGTGATATCACCAGGCGGTAAATTGGTTAATAGATCAATAACAGAGTTCCAAACCTGTCTACCAATAACCACTCCCAGACAGTCCTAGCAAAATTCTTGCTCTAGAATGACGTGAAATACGGGCCAATTCAAGAGGGTGCTACTAAATTAGTGTCTAAACCTAGTTTTGTTTTTGCCTATGTCAGTATGAATCACATACAGTGAATCATTAAATTGTTCTCTACAATATTATAACATCAATATGCTTGTACAGTGTTGATTTAAATAAGATTGTTTGTTGTGAACGTTGCTAGTTTAGACTGCACTGGTCTTGGTTGTATCGCTTCCATATTTCAACGTTGTGAGGTGGTAACATTTGGAGGCGTTTCCACGCTTTGGACCAATCAAAATCAACTTGGTACCCTTTGTCATTTTCTTCTCGAGATCCATGGCTTTCTATTCCTCAAACCCTGGTCAATCAACTTTGAGGGGGCCTGTTTCTATGGTGATTTTAAAGGGAAAACAAAAATGGGGGAGGGTACATTCTGATTCTGTTTGTTAGCTTTGTAAATGAATTGTGTGTCTGTGTGCGCAATTTTTTTGCATTTTAGTCTGTGGATTTAATTTATAAAACGCCCATGTTATCCCACATGAACCTGCAGGCACTAGTTAGCTTGTCAGATGACGCTCGACTTTGGTGCCGTTCTGCTCATGGAGCATTGTCCGAGTTCTTTTGAGCAGTGACCACTTTTTGACCATGGCTGTAATCACATTCTAATCTCTTATCATGCTAAATTCTCTGAGTAAATCGTCTTTACCAGAAATGATTTGATATTGACATAATAACATCTGCATTGGGCCATGTTTAATATTTGACTGGAATGGCTGATTTGGTGACGTTAACAGTGGGATTATTTATTGTGATTGCCCATTCAATATACTGAAGGTACACTACAAGCAAACACATAATTCTGATGGGACCTTCCATAAGTGTTGACACCGATCTGTCTTGGGGGCTCCTGTCTAGTTTTCTTGTCCTGCATCCTAAACAGGGTTGGCCTCAATTCCATTTCAAATCAGTAAATTTAGGAAGTTCCTGAATGTCCAATTGACTGGATTGAAATGGAATTGATCCAGATCCTGAGTTTTTTTTTTAATAGTGTTGAGTTCTGTTCTTTTGATATTCTTTAGCTGTCCCGGGACTGTAAAGTGGAGGTGCAGCGTATCCTCCACCAGAGGGCGCTGGATGTGAAGCTGGACCCCGAGCTGCAGAGACGCTGTATGACTGACCTGGGGAAGTGGTGCAGTGAGAAGACTGAGTCTGGACAGGTACTGGAGGAGACCGCTTGCTGTCTGCCATCTCATCCATTAATTGAATTGTAGCCTGTAACTGCTGACGTGATGGTTTTGCTTTAAAATGCTGGATGCAGACAGTCCTTTACTATAGAATATGGCTGTACATATTGGGGACAGTAATTGCACAACCAGGGTGTAAAAAGTTTGACTTTGACTTTTTTTTGTGTTCCAGGAACTGGAGTGTCTACAGGACCACCTAGAGGAGCTGGTGTCAGAGTGCAGGGATGTGGTGGGCAACCTGACTGAACTGGCGTCTGAGGTGAGAGAGACGGGAGTACCAGGGACACGCTGACTAACTGGTTGACTGACTGACTTGCTGACTGCTCTGTAAGAAGAACTGGCTGTGGTAAACTATGGTTGGTCACATGGTAAAAGGGCGTTCTTCTCTTTCCCACCAGGACATTCAGATTGAGACCCTGCTGATGAGAGCCTGTGAGCCAGTCATCCAGTCGCACTGTCACGTGAGTCCTACCTCTACCACAGCCCCGAGTGCCCTCTCAGGGTTTCTCATACCACCAACCCCCATTTTAACTCCACTAACAATGACCGGGATATCTCTCCTGTCAAGAATGTAAAATGATCCATCAGCTGATTTAACTGACCATTTCTCCCCTTCTCTCTCCCAGGAGGTGGCAGATAACCAGATCGACACGGGGGATCTGATGGAGTGTCTGGTGCAAAACAAACACCAGAAGGAGATGAACGACAAGTGTGCCGTGGGAGTCACACATTTCCAACTGGTGAGTCTGTTTGTCGCCCAATTCCAAATAAACTCCTAACACTGGTGTCGATCTGAAATGATTGTGTAGATTGAAGTGAGAAACATACAATATGCCTCTAAACCAATGCTTTCATCCAAAGCAACTTACAGTGCAGTGAGTTCATCCAGTTTGATAGTATGTGAGATTTGAACCTACGACTTTGACAGTTGCTTCACTCCCATTTCTCTGCGTTTCCCTTCTCCCTCTCAGGTCCAGATTAAGGACTTCCGTTTCTCCTACAAGTTTAAGATGGCCTGCAAAGAGGATGTGCTCAAACTCTGCCCCAACATCAAGAAGAAGTGAGTCTCGTCTGAGAGAGAACCTGGGCATAGTTGACCAAACTACAGTCAAACTTTAAACGGACCCAAATGTTGTCTCTCTTGCTGTCTCTCTAGGGTGGATGTAGTGCTCTGTCTAAGCACCACGGTGAGGAACGACACTCTTCAGGACGTCAAGGAGCAGCGCGTGTCTGTCAAGTGTCGTAAGCAGCTGAGGGTGGAGGAGCTGGAGATGTCTGAGGATGTCCGTCTGGAGCCTGAGCTCTACGACTCCTGTAAGCAGGACATCGGGAGGCTGTGCCAGAACGTGGCCTTCGGGAATGCCCAGGTAAGGCCCACTGACAGCTGTTTGTTTGCCTTGAAAAAGCATTTAGTAAACACAGTATTTTTCATAACTATTGATTACGATGATGGCAACTATTGATGACTGTGACGTTTGTAATAGGTGATAGAATGTCTGAAGGAGAACAAGAGGCAGCTGACCCAGCGCTGTCACCACAGGGTGTTCAAGCTGCAGGAGGTAGAGATGATGGACCCAGAGCTGGACTTCCAACTCATGAGGGTCTGCAAGCAGATGATTCGGGTATGTACTTTTCACAGAGTCATTTTAGCACTGAATGCATAACACAAGGACCCAAAGCAAGGAATGTAAGGAACTTTTCAACAATGTAGCTATGCTCAAAGGTGCTTCAGTCAAACCATGATTGCTGTCCGTATGAAGTTACGTTTCAGAGTAATTATACTTTTCTGAAGGAGAGGTCCCTGGCTGCTACTAAGACTGTCCCAGACAGACATGATGACTGGCTTGTTATCTGTTGGTCTCTCCCAGTCTGTGTATTTAATCTGCATAGATGCAATACATTTAATCGATAATGAAGAGCAACGTTTCACCAGCTACGCTGCCTTCATCTGTGTTTCTGAGTGTCCTAGTGTTGTCTGTCTCTGCCAGCGGTTCTGTACTGAGGCTGATGCCAAGAACATGCTGCAGTGCCTGAAGCAGAACAAGAACAGCGAGCTGATGGACCCCAAGTGTAAACAGATGATCACAAAGAGACAGATCACACAGAATACAGGTGGATACTGAATATACACACACTATAGCTCACAATATGAGTAGAGATTATGGCTTCCATCAAACATACAGTAAACACCTCTGTAGTATTACCCTACCCCTATGGTTCTCACCCTGTCTCCCCAATCTAACCCCTATGGTTTACCCTGTCGTCATCTGTGTTCTGTCCAGACTACAGGTTGAACCCAGTGCTGAGGAAGTCGTGTAAGGCTGACATCCCTAAATTCTGCCAAAGCATCCTGAACAAGGCTACAGGAGACAGTGAGCTGGAGGGACAGGTTGTCTCCTGCCTCAAACTCAAATATGCAGACCAGGTTAGACTACACATGTTTACTGGGTCTCCTTATACGGAGCAGAAATATTAACTCAACAATTTCAACTATTTTTACTGAGTTACAGTTCATATAAGGAAATCAGTCAATTGAAATGAATTCATTAGGCCCTAATCTATGTAATTCACCTGACTGGGCAGTGGTGCAGCCATTGGTGGCCCAACCACTTGGGAGCAAGGCCCACCCACTGGGAAGCCAGGCCCAGCCAATAAGAATGAGTTTTTCCCCCACAAAAGGGCTTTATTACAGACAGAAATACTCCTCAGTTTCATCTGCTGTCCGGCTGGCTGGTCTCAGATGACCCTGCAGGTGAAGAAGCAGGATGTGGAGGTCCTGGGCTGGTGTGGTTACACGTGGTCTGCGGCTGTGAGGCCGGGTGAATGTACTGCCTATATCTCTAAAACGACATTGGAGAGGCAGCTTATGGTAGAGAAATTAACATTAAATTGTCGATCTACAGCTCTGGTGGGCATTCCTGCAGTCAGCATGCCAATTGCACGCCCCCTCAACTTGAGACATCGGTGTCATTGTGTTGTGTGACGAAACATCACATTTTAGTGGCCTTTTGTCCCCAGCACAGGGTGTAGCTGTTTAATCATCTTCTTGATAATCTATCCACCTGACAGGTGTGGCATATCTTAGCAAAGGAGAACTGCTCACTAACAGGGATGTAAACCAGTTTGTGCATAACTTTTGAGAGCAATATGCTTTTGGTGGGTATTGAACATTTCTGGGATCTTTTATTTCAGCTCATGGGACCCACATTTGACATGTTTATATGTTTGTTCAGTATAGTCAACCATGTTTGAGTGATTGGTAGGTAGGTTACACGTACTGTTTGTCTATGTGGGTGTACTTAGACCATTCTCTTACATGTGTGTCCACAGCGTCTGTCTCCAGACTGTGAGGACCAGATCAGAGTGATCCTACAGGAGTCAGCTCTGGACTACAGACTGGACCCGCAGCTGCAGATTCACTGCACTGATGAGGTGATTGGGTCTAAACAGAGGTGCATTCATTGTCTTGCAATGGAAACCATATACAGTTTTTAAGAACCAAACGGAACGAAATAGGGAGGGACCTTCCTGAATTTCCGTGTGGAGGAAACAGTTGAAATATTTCGCTACAGAATCGTCACAATGAATACACCCCAGGACTATTACAAACATACACGCTTTGTAACACAGTTAAGAAATGGTGGTTATACATTACCCTTCTGCGTGTCAGATCTCTCGGCTGTGTCCAGAGGAGGCTGCGGCCCAGGAGCAGACCGGTCAAGTAGAGGAGTGTCTTAAAGTCAACCTCCTCAAGATCAAAGTGGAGGGCTGCAAGAAGGTGGGTGGTTCTGTTCTCTTCCCTCTCCTCTTGGTAAACAGAAACTGACAATGTTCAGCTGTCTTAAGAGCCAAGAGTCTGAGAAACATCCTTTTTATTTATCTTATCACCCCACCTCTCTGCAGGAGGTTCTGAACATTCTGAAGGAGAGTAAAGCAGACATCTTTGTGGACCCTGTCCTCCACACGGCCTGCGCTCTGGACATCAAGCACCAGTGTGCTGCCATTCCACCAGGACGAGGACGCCGTGAGTAGTACACACACCACCTGCACATTTGTACATGCATCCCTGTCCCCTGTAAGGCCTTTTCCTCTGTGCTGAATGGCCTTACCTTTTTGCTTGTGTTTCTCGTCAGAGATGTCCTGTCTGATGGAGGCTCTGCAGGACAAGAGGGTGCGTCTGCAGCCAGAGTGTAAGAAGAGACTGCAGGACCGCATCGACATGTGGAGCTACGCTGCCAAGGTGAACAAGACTCACGCACAAACATACCAACAAGACGTCACTAGCTTGCCTTAACACTCACACCTGAGTCCATTCAAAACAAGTGCGAACCTACCAAACATCACCACCACACTTTTTAATGCGTGTATGTTTTTTGTCATGAATTGAGCTATCAGTGGCTGCTACCCTCTTATTGCCTAGGATTTAACTTGCACAATATCACATTGAACCATCTCTACTTTTTCATACTTTGACACCCACACCTGCTCCCCTCCCCCTATGTCCCTCCAAGGTGGCCCCGGCCGAAGGCTTCTCAGACCTGGCCATGCAGGTGATGACCTCACCCTCCAAGACCTACATCCTGGCTATGATTGGCCTGAGCGTGTGCATTCTCTTCCTGTTTGGCCTGCTGTGTGGCCGCATGACCAAGCGATTAATGCAGGAGCAGAAGGACAGGTAGAGAGAGGGGCCACAGAACCAGGACAGGGCCCTCACTCAACATAGCCCCAGCTGCCCTGACCTTAGCCTGGCTCTATGTACAAACCATCTCCTTTTTATCCTCCTCTTCTGCCTCCTCCACATCTCTCCCCGAGACCGGCTTCTAGGGGGAGCCAGCCATTCGAGCTTCTGTCATCATTGCCATGCTGTCAGAGGGCCACGTAGGGTGCGGGCCTAGATTACCCAGTCTACCCTATAATAGTTGGTTTCACTGGTGTGAGAGTGGACATGCCCCGACTGTGAGACCGACTCATAACCCCTCCACCATCTCCACTCCAGTGTCTGACTGATGTTCTGAAGTTATACAGGAGACTTCTAGAAGGACGCTGCCGCCACCTGTTTGTCCTCCATCGCTCCACTGCTAACCAGCTAACGCTAACAGACCTGTACGTCGGGCGGCCCAGTTAGGCCTGCCCGATGGGGCATAAGCAAAAATTCTGGGTTCTGCTTTTGGTTTCTCTTGCAGTGGTTTTCTTTTTTTGCTTTATCTCATTTAGAGGTAATATTTCTTTACAGATGTTTTCTGTGGGGTCAGTGGGGTAGAAGGGGAGGTGGTTTCACAATAAACAGTAAGAGTTATGTGAGAGAGACAGAAAGAATGTTTCCATACTTATGTTCTTCCTGAGAGGCTTTCAATGATTTCAGTACTGATACATTGCTTTTAGTGTGAGTGGTTGTGAGAATGACAGTGTGTGTGTGAAATGGGAGTGGTAACTGTTTTTCTATTACATTGTTGTTGTTCTCCTGAGAGGGGGGGGGGGGGTTGACTGACTTCAGGTTGCCCGTGTTTATTACATTCACTGATTTGCCATGAGACTGCCAGGTGGAACTGTCCTCCACCGACTGAGCCGCATAGGAGAGGAGTCACACAGCCTACAGTATATTAGATCAGTTGTACACTTATAATAACTGATGATAAATAATATTGATTCCTCAATTTGTGATTACACTGACAGACCTGGCAGTGTATCATAGATGGCTCCAGTGCCAATGCTAACCGAATGGGTGGTATGGTAGAGAAACGGTTAGCATTGACCAGATGGCTGGACATCCAGGCAAGTAGTCTCACACATTTCTCTCAAGGTACTCAGAGTTAACAATGGGCGTTTCAAAGTTGGAGAGCTGGGTCTAGGTGGTCTGATTGGACACAACACTGGTGACAGACAGTGTAGGAAGATATGTCTAATTTTGAACACTAACATTTCCATAGCTTCCCATGTAGCAGATTTAAGCCAAGGGTATCTAGTGGCGTTAGGATGGTGGTAGAAGGGGTCAAGAACAATGCAAAAAAAATAAAGACAAGTGCTTATAGAGAAGTTTTTGTTTGAAATTATACTGGAACCATTGCACATTTCTATGTTATTTTAGTTTTATATATGCACGAGTACCAGTCAAACGTTTGGAAACATACTCATTCAAGGATTTGTCTTTATTTGGACTATTTTCTACGTTGTAGAATAATAGTGAAGACATCAACTATGAAATAAGTGTAGTAACCAAAAAAAAGTGTTAAACAAATCAAATTATATATTTGAGATTCTTCAAATAGCTACCCTTTGCTTTGATGACAGCGTTGCACTCTCTTGGCATTTTCTCAACCAGCTTCACCTGGAATGCTTTTCAAACAGTCTTGAAGGAGTTCCCACATATGCTGAGCACTTGTTGGGTGCTTTTCCTTCACTCTGGTCCAACTCATCCCAAACGATCTCAATTGGGTTGAGGTCGGGTGATTGTGGAGGCTAGGTCATCTGATACAGCACTCCATCACTTTCCTTGGTCAAATAGCCCTTACACATCCTGGTGGTGTTTGGTAATTGTCCTGTTGAAAAACAAATTGATAGTCCCACTAAGCGCAAACCAGAATGGATGGCGTATCGCTGCATAATGCTGTGGTAGCCATGCTGGTTAAATGTGCCTTGAATTCTAAATAAATCACTGACAGTGTCACCAGAGAAGCACCATCACACTTCCTCCATGCTTCACGGTGGGAACCGCACACCCGTTCCCCTACTCTGCATCTCACAAGGACACAGTGCTTGGCACCAAAAATCTCACATTTGTACAGGCCAAAGGACACATTTCCACCTGTCTAATGTCCATTACTCGTGTTTCTTGGCCCAAGGAAGCCTCTTCTTATTGGTGTCCTTTAGTAGTAGTTTCTTTGCAGGAATTTGACTGCAAAGCACACCTATTAATTGAAATGCATTCCAGGTGACTACCTCATGAAACTGGTTGAGAGAATGCCAAGTGTGCAAAGCAGTCAAGGCAAATGGTGGCTACATTGAAGAATCTCAAATAATCACTTTTTTTGGTTACTACATGATTCTATATGTGTTATTTCATAGTTGATGTCTTCACTATTATTCTACAATGTAGAAAATAGTAAAAAATAAAAACATCCTTGAATGAGGTGTGTCCAAACATTTGACTGGTACTGTATATTGTTTGGTTCTAGCCTTATTTATTTGTTTACTAATGGTCAAAGTTTGAGTCCTTTTTTGATTTGAATGTTCTCTTGTTGCCTTTTCTCCAGAGCCCCACAGTGGTGTCAAAATACTCGTAAAGCCTAGTGGTCAAACAGGGAAATGGTTTCAATTATTTTTTTCACATGGGATTTTTAGAAACACTTAAATAAGGGCTGTGTTTCATGTAGGCTTACCCTGGAGTGATGTTTGGATAACCATATAAATCTCAATCCGACAAGGTGACTTTTAGTAATATATTCGACTCTATTTACTCTGATTCGAAAATGCAAAATAGCATAAAAGTAGACATCATGCAAAACTACAAATGCCTGCTGACACCTTTGCTAACAGGTATTGTGTCAATTTAAATCTTGCACAAGACAATATACAGAATTATCCATTTAAAGCAAAGTAGCCAATTTGTTCATTACTACATTTAGTTAACATTGGATAGTTAATCCAGGGCTTTTTACCGTTGCCTCATTTTGGCAATTCTGCATGTTTACTTTTATGCTAATGAGCATTTTCTAATCAGAGTAAATGGAGCCGACTGTGTTGATAAAAGTCACCTTGTCGGAGACCGATTGACATGGTTATCAAAACGTCATGCCAAGGTAAGCCTACATGAAACACAGCCCTTATTAGCAGTGTTTCTAAAATTGAATAGAAAAATGAATGGTTGGGAAACAATTGGAACCATTTCCTCGTTTGACCACTAGGTTTTATGGGTATTACGACACATACTGTGGTACTCCATTGCCTGTATAGCCTAAGGCTTTCACCTTCGAGTGAAGCCTGGGAGCTGAGGGTGGTGGTGGAGGGGGCTTGGCGTTGTCACTCCAGGAGCTTCTTTCCTCAGTGCAGGAATTAATTCTGTCTGCTGCCATTTTTTGTTTCAGTTATTACTCAAAAGTACTTATTCAGATGGGACTTAAACTTTAACCAATCCAGTCAGAGGAAAGCCCTCTCAACGAGAAGAGTTCAAAGGCATTTTCATGATGATGATTCAACAATCATTTTCGCAAAACAAACTGTCATGTCATGTAAATGGGATTTTAGTAGTTTTTCTCCTATTGCTACTATGTCATTGCCTTGTTCTTGAATTGGTGTGAGTTCTTCCTTCCTTCCTTCCTTGCTTGTAAAAACAGTTGATAATTTGACTTGTAAAATGGACTCTGCTGTCATGATCCAAAAGGTAGATTGGTCAATGCGTGCCTACTCTGACAATCCCAGATAGTGTTCCTTCATGTATGTACATAAAGTGTGTGTGTGTGTAAGATAGGGATCCTTCATGTATGTACATAGTGTGTGTGTATACATATACCACAGGCCCCTGGCCCACTCCTAACACCCCTTCAAACTGAGCAAAGGTGTGTATGTGCACCCCTCAAAGCGGTTATACCCCAACTTGGGAGAGGGGTAACCTTCTAACAGACGCCTAGAAGAGATCTCATGGCTTTTTTTTTTTTTTTTTACAAGCACTCCTCTCTTGTGCTATCCAGACTGCATTAAATACTGTTGAGTCGTTCTACTGTTGCTTCCTGTTATTTCTGTCTGTCAAAAGCTTTCATCAAGTCGAAATGAAATGATAACTTTAACAATGACTATAACATGATTTAAGATGATGATAAAAATGTTTTGTAATATGTGTTTAAATTTACGGAGGTCCTTTGCTTTCATCTCTGATTATGCCATGTACTTGAGATGTAACAGAATAACGTATTTCCCTGGTTTAGGTTTTTGTTCTGTACAGATGAAGTTGGACAATTTGTTAATAAAGACTGCAGGTTTTTATACTGTTGTCCACTGTGAATAGAGTGACCAGTACCAGCATAATGTCTATTGAGAGAGGTGTTGGGACACTGGGAGGATGGAGGTTGTAGCGCCAGGCAGAGCCTCAAAACCCACTTGGGACAGCTTTTTGATCATCTACACTTACTCACCTACCCCCTCAGTTTAGGGTCCAAGCCAGGAGGGTCTCATGTTCATTCCAGCCCTCTGCACAAAGTTCATCTAATCTAGGGACACAAGTAGCCAGTATTGACACATGGACATAAATTTGCAGGTTCTTGTTGATTTTAGTAAATTCTGAAGCATACCCAGTGATCACAACTTCAGTCAACTTTTTCTCTCCAGCTCCACAATCTGCATGACATCCTACTCTGTGTGCCTGGCTGTACATACTCACGTTTCCATACCTAAATTCACTTCATTGCCACACCTTTTTAGGGTAGCCTTTTTGGCGACGATGCCAGGCTGTGCTAGGCACTGCTATCCACGGTAGTTTAACTTCCATTCAGGATGAGTACTCATGCCAGAGGTCCTCTCGGGCCACGAGTAGTGAATTACCTATCTGTTTGTAGGGAACACACTGCCTTGCAGTGTGCTGTTTGCATGGGGTTCAACCTTTTCATGTGCTCAACCGGACCCAGTAAGTCTTATTTTAATTTCTTCTTTTAGCAGATGCTCTTATCCAGACTGACTTACAGGGGCAATTAGGGCAAAGTGCTTTGCTCAAGGGCACATTGACTATTTTTCTTCTCCCACCTAGTCTGCTCTGGGATTTGAACCAGAAACCTTACTGGCCCTACACTAACTGCTAATTCAGCGTTTCCCCAGCTCGGTCCTTGGGATGATAATGAGAGCAGCCTAAAGCCTAATATACAATTTAAAAAGATTTACATTATGATCCCTGTATTGACAGACCAGGGAGAAAAAACAACAGTATGGCTAGTTCCGGACTTTCTGTGTAACACAGCATAGCCATCTACACAGAGGCCTCCCCCTCGCCATTACCCACAATGCTCTCGCAGTAGTTCAAATCTCTCCACCACACCAGACAGTGCTCTCTCCTCTTCTCTCCCACTGTCCCCCTCATTCTCCCTTCTCGCTCTTCTTCACTCTAGAATCTCTCATCTCTGCCTCCAGAGTAGAGGGCACTGCATGGGGCTCACCGGAGCAGAGTATCCGTCTCCCTGCCTGAGCACAGCGTGTCGCCTGCAGGCACCCGTGGGGCGGACATGTTGGAGAACACAGGCAGGAAGTGGAAGGAGACAAAGTTGGGAGCCTGGGAGTAGGCCTTGTCCCCCACCACTCACGGGTAGGGTGAGGAGGGTTCTTCTTGTTTCACCTGGGAAATATAACTTAACAAAAGAATAAATCCAAACTCACATCCTTAAACCCCTCTAAATGTTGTTTTCTATTGTGGTATTGTGTATCTGTCTTAATTTCAGTTATTTATATGCTCAATAAAAAATGAATTGTTCAGAGCAAGGGCTAATTTAGGTGAATGTGGTTGTGAGCCAAATGATGGGTGGAGCTGCACAGTGGTGACACTGACATTTCAAAAATATATATTTTTCTCTCTCCACAGAAACAGCTAAATTGTTAGTTTGTTTCAAAATGATTGAGAGTGTAGGGAATCTCTTTCTGCATTGAATCAGTGTAGCTTTTAATCTCATAGTGCAGTGGTTCCCAAACTTTTTATAGTCCGTACCATTTCAAACATTCAACCTCCAGCTGCGTACCCCCTCTAGCACCACGGTCAGCACACTCTCAAATGTTGCTTTTTGCCATCATTGTAAGCCTGCCACACACACACTATACAATACATTTATTAAACATAAGAATGAGTGTGAGTTTTTGTTACAACCCGGCTCGTGGGAAGTGACAGAGCTCTTATATGACCAATGCACAAATAATAACATAATAATAATCAATAATTTTGCTCTTTATTTAACCATCTTACATATAAAACTGTACCCCAGTTTGGGATTATCAGTCCTAATGCAACCGGATATGGTTTGGTTACAACGGAAAGGGTTTTGACACCAGTGGTGTTCTTGTTACACCAGTTACTTACATAAGAGAGGTATTCATACGCCTTGCATGTATTATGTGAGGACCCTCCATGTGCACACAATGGGAGTCCCTGTATGTTTTCACACACTCCTGGTCTTGGGTGCGGTTGTGGTGTTTCCTCTCACACTCATCAATATCTACCCAGAGGCAAGGGGGGAGACAAGAAACACAAGTAACCAAGACTGGTCCCCAATGAGCCTAAGTCACATCTCCCAAAGCGTCAGTTTAACTGGAAAAGCTTTATCATATAATACAGAGTCACCATTAGTTTCCATTGTGATTACAAAGTAGCACTGTTTCATCAGAAATCCATGGACGCAAGTAGTGCTAAATATCAGAGGTGGTATCAAATATAATCCCCCTGTAACAAACTGTGGCTCAGACCAGGGTACTATAGTAGCGCTTATTGGTGGATCAAATCAAATCGATTTTGTCATGCGCCGAATACAACAGGTGTAGACCGTACAGTGAAATGCTTACTTACAAGCCCTAACCAAAAATGCAGTAAAAAATGTAAGAAAAATTACAATTAAAAAGAATTAATGAGCAGCAGTAAAATATCAAAAGTGAGGCTATATACAGGGGGCACCGGTACAGAGTCAATGTGCAGGGGCACCGGTTAATTGAGGTAATATGTACAAGTAGGTAGGGTTATTAAAGTGGCTATTCATAGATAATAACAGAGTAGCAGCAGTGTAAAAAGGGGGGGGGGCAATGCAAGTAGTCTGGGTAGCCATTTGATTAGATGTTGAGGAGTCATATGGCTTGAGGGTAGAAGCTGTTTAGAAGCCTCTTCTCTTGGTTTAGAAGCCAAGACTTGGCGCTCTGGTACCGCTTGCCATGTGGTAGCAGAGAGAACGGTCTATGACTTGGGTGGCTGGAGTCTTTGAAATTTTTTAAGGCCTTCCTGTGACATCGCCTGGTATAGAGGCCCTGGATGGCAGGAAGGTTAGCACCAGGGATGTACTGGGCCGTATGCACTATCCTCTGTAGTGCCTTGCGGTCGGAGGCCGAGCAGTTGTCATACCAGGCAGTGATGCAACTAGTCAGGAGGCTCTCTGGTGCAGTTGTAGAACCTTTTGAGGATCTGAGAACCCATGGCAAATCTTTTCAGTCTTTTTTACCGGAAACTTTCTTCGAGTATGCAGCATTACTAATTATTGTTTATGGCCCTCTAATGATAAATAATTACTTTTGAGGACCATGTAGAACAATTCCGATGACATTTAGTTATATTCAACTAGTTAAGTTAAAAACTAAAGTAGGATGGTTGGTCGGGGTGGATGGGTGGGCAACTGTACGCTGAGTGCACAAAATATTAAGATCAAATCAGATTATTTGTCACGTGCGCTGAATACAACAGGTTTCACCTTACAGTGAAATGCTTACTTACAGGCTCTAACCAATAGTGCAAAAAAAGTATTAGGGGAACACCTGCTCTTTCCATGACATAGACTGACCAGGTGAAAGCTATGATCCGTTATTGATGTCACCTGTTAAATCCACTTCAATAAGTGTAGATTTTGCCTTTGAAAGGGGTATGGTAGTCGGTGCAAGGCACACTGGTGGTTTGTGTCAGGAACTGCAACACTGCTGGGTTTTTCACACTGAACAGTTTCCCATGTGCATTAAGAATGGTCCTCCACCCAAAGGACATCCAGACAACTTGACACAACTGTGGGAAGCATTGGAGTCAACATAGGGTAGCATCCCTGTAAAACATTTTCGACACCTTGTAGAGTCCATTCCCCGACGAATTGAGGCTGTTCTGAGGGCAAAATGGGGTGGAACTCAATGTTAGGAAAGTTTTCCTAATCAAATCAAATGTTAATGGTCACATACACATTTCACATATGTTACTGCTTATTTTGTACACTCAGTGTATAACGCGAACGTCTACGTGTTTGAATCTCATCACGGACAACTTTAGCATTTAAGCTAATTAGCAACTCTGCAACTACTTGCTACTTTGCAACTACTTACCATGTTAGCTAACCCTTCCCCTAACCTTAACCCGTACCTTATAACCATAACCTTTACCCCAACCTTAACCCTTAACCCCTAACCCGGTTAACATTAGCCACCTATCACTGAGTCCAGGTTGCAGTAAATTCGTAAGATATCATACCTTTTGAAAATTCATAACATATTGTACAAATTGTAATTTGTAACATATTGTACAAATTGTCATTTGTAACACATCATACGAATTATAATTCGTAACACATCATACGAAATGGATGATGGACATCCACAAATTAATATGTACCATACCATGTAACATGAATTAATTGGCATGTCCCAGATTTATTTTTACTATCTTACGCCCACCACTGAGTCCTGGTTGCAGCCTCGAGAGCAGATGCCACATTTCTCCATGCTTAACAGACGACCAGTTTAAAGTCAAAATGAGGACCTGAATGTACCACAAACTGAGTAGTCTCTCTCTTTCATGCTTAAAGTCTCCCCCCTGTTTATAGGTGCAGCTTGCTAGATGTCCACAAGGTGACTCCTTTTGTTTGGATTCCTCCAGACAAGAGACTAGACTACACCCATATCCACTACACCCATATCCACTACACCCATGGCTCTGAATTCTCCTGTCTTGGCTCTGCTTTTGGAAGATTTGAAGTAGTCACGAAAAACTTGTCTGGGCATTTTGTAATTAGAGGACCATGTCATAATATGATTTAGAGACTGCTTACATTATTGTGAATAGTTGCTATGATATTTTGATTTTACAATGAGGCACAACAGCTCTAGCCAAGTACCTCAACTCCTCCGGAGTTGTTTGCAGACTAGAGTTTTTTAAATGATCCTCAGACTCCTTCAAGTCACTATGGACAGAGGACCTATGTTTGTCCTCTGCATACCTGTCTCTGTTTGCTGAAAACCATACTTTTTTAATAAAACCTTAATGAAATACAACCACTGACTGTTTCCTTGTTGAGATTTAATAAAACCTTAATCAAATACAACCACTGACTGTTTCCTTGTTGAGATTCAATAAAACCTTAATCAAATACAACCACTGACTGTTTCCTTGTTGAGATTTAATAAAACCTTAATCAAATACAACCACTGACTGTTTCCTTGTTGAGATTCAATAAAACCTTAATCAAATACAACCACTGACTGTTTCCTTGTTGAGATTTAATAAAACCTTAATGAAATACAACCACTGACTGTTTCCTTGTTGAGATTTAATAAAACCTTAATGAAATACAACCACTGACTGTTTCCTTGTTGAGATTTAATAAATCCTTAATGAAATACAACCACTGACTGTTTCCTTGTTGAGATTCAATAAAACCTTAATCAAATACAACCACTGACTGTTTCCTTGTTGAGATTCAATAAAACCTTAATCAAATACAACCACTGACTGTTTCCTTGTTGAGATTCAATTGGCACAGCAACATTCACACTGAGTTGCCATTAGAGCAACAGCAACGAGGAAACCGTTGGTGGTTGTATTTGATTAAGGTTTTATTAAAAGTATGTATTTCAGCAAACAGAGACAGGTATGCAGAGGACAAACATAGGTAAACCGGTTTAACAACTCGAAGAAGGTTGGAGGTTCATTTCAAACACTAGTCTGTGATGTGGAGAAGGAATCTGTGTAGTGTAGTCTACAGGGATGGCGTGTGTGTGCACGTGCGCTGCTCCTCTCCAGAGCATAGAGAACCTGTAAACTTGCATAAAATGGGGGATTTAAAAAGGACATGATTGGAAACAGCCTAACAGGAACAATGACATTGGGATTAACTTTCGGGGTAACTCGAGCAATATTTTTCTTGGTTGCTGCATTGTATGGCAAACTAGAATTGGAGGAAGGGATTACAGTTACAATCCTCTTCTAAAAACCGCTATATCTTAATTACTTTCACTTCAGGGTAGAGGAGGAAGCCACTACCAATTACACACACAATACCTTTATCAGGCCTTCTCTCTGTCTCTCACACACACAGACCTTCACTCCCTCACACACACACACACACACACACACACACACACACACACACACACACACACACACACACACACACACACACACACACACACACACACACACACACACACACACACACACACACACACACACACACACACACACACACACACACACACACAGCCCCTCACTCACTCACACACACACACAAGAAAGACCGAGATAATATGGAGATTGTGTGATACAGCTGGTCAGGTGTATAAACCATAGAGCTGAGTTAGCCCTCTCTCTCCATCCCAGTGAACTATCATAACCCATAGTGTTAGCTAGCTGGCTCCCTGGCCTACTACCTCTGACAAGCCATTAATGGTGAGCAGATCAGCTCTGTTTGAAGGCTGTATTAATTAGGGAAGAGGATGACAGAACACTCCTGGAGTTCACTGATCCTCAACTGTGCTTGCAGCCACAAACCGGTTTCTTCCGGTTCTCTTTATTCAAGACCCATGATGAGGATGTGTGTTCTCTATTATATTGTGTGGTAATTTGGGGGGTGTTACTATAACTGAAGTAGCTTTGTGGTGTTGTGTCATTTCTCACAGGTGCTGATTGGCTGAATACTGTCTCTTCTTCTGAAACTGTATCAATGATTGTACAAAGAGTTTGTAGACAATTTTCCGTCTAATTTTGGGGGGCACTGAGCAAATTTGAGGTATTGTGATCAGAAACTTTGAGGAACTTCCAGTTTGCGTTTACAGTGAATACTAAGGCTGTACCCTTAAAGTTTTAAACAGTAGCCAAAAGGCTATTGTGGCTATTTTAAGCATAATGTAGGTCTACCAACAATACCAATGGAGCAAATCCCATAACATTTTCACATGGAAATAGCTTTTGATTTCTATGATATAGCCTTCAGTAGCCTATATGTGGTGTTCAATGCAGGCCTACATTATTTGCATATTGAAGCCTGTCTCAAAATACAACATTGCCCCTTTAATTAAAATAAGCTTTTTAACTGACTGGCTTTTCAAAGACAGGTTGAAATGTAGCCTACAGGTTTTGTGCTCTTCTAGGAAGCATTATTTCCCCATTGCTGACTACGTATATATAACTGGGCAAATAACTCGCTAAATAGCACATAATATCAACAAATGTGCAAACGCGCTGGTCTGCTACCCCCGCCAATAGAATTCTACTCCGTTTCGCTCTGGTTCTGCGTATAACAAAATCACAGACTAAATCTTGCAAAGTTAGATTTGTTTTGATTTGTTGCATTGAAAAGGGTATGATATAATGTTGATTCAATCACAAAAAAACGTTGATCTATATAGTACAAACTAAAGGGGCGAACTATGAAATGTAATCTATTGGGTCTCTGCATGGCACTTCTTCAGCACGGCAGTCCTTGAGGAAATGCGCAGCACCCAAAAAAGTGAGAACAAGGTGATCTCCACTATGTTTTCCAGTTTGCATTCATTGGAACTTTCAACCTCATTTTAAACCAGAGATGCTATGTTTTTCAGTTGATAGCAGCATATCCTCAATGGAATGCATTGTATGTGCACTGGTAGTGATAAGGACTGGCTGACAGGGGTAAACGTCACAGATAAATAAAAAAACTCAAGAGACCACAATCCACTCAATATCATCATATCTTAATTAGATAGGACGAGTTTAATTAAAATGTAATCATTAAATTGATTTTCTAATTAAAATGGAGTTAGCTGATGGTCGATCTCATTGGCTCGACAGTGTGCAGTCATTGATCTTAGTGTGTGTGTGCGTCTAAAGTGTAGTTGTGTATTTCTTAACTTTGAGATGTATGTACAGTACAAGTCAAACGTTTGGGCACACCAACCCATTCCAGGTTTGTTCTTTCTTTCTATTTTCTCCCTTGTAGAATAATAGTGAGAAGACATAGTTATTTCATAGTTTTGATGTCTTAAATTTTATTCTACAATGTAGAAAATAGTAAAAATAAAGAACAATCCTTGGATGAGTAGGTCTGTCCAAACTTTTGACTGGTACTGTATGTATGTAACTGAACCGTTTTTAAATGTATATAGGCATGGTACTGAGGGCATGTACATACAGTTGAAGTCGGAAGTTTACATACACCTTAGCCAAATACATTTAAACTCAGTTTTCACAATTCCTGACATTTAATCCAAGTAAAATATTCCTTAAAAAAATGTTTTAGGTCAGTTAGGATCACCACTTTATTTTATGAATGTGAAATGTCAGAGTAATAGTGGAGAGAATTATCTTTATCTTATCTTTTATTTATTTCATCACATTCGCAGTGGGTCAGAAGTTTACATACACTCAATTAGTATTTGGTAGCATTGCCTTTAAATGGTTTAACTTGTGTCAAACGTTTCGTGTAGCCTTCCACAAGCTTCCCACAATAACTTGTGTGAATTTTGGCCCATTCCTCCTGACAGAGCTGGTGTAACTGAGTAAGGTTTGTAGGCCTCCTTGCTCGCACACGCTTTTCAGTTCTGCCCACAATTGTTTTATGAGATTGAGGTCAGGGCTTTGTGATGGCCACTCCAATACCTTGACTTTGTTGTCCTTTCAGTGATTTTGCTACAACTTTGGAAGTATGCTTGGGGTCATTGTCCATTTGGAAGACCCATTTGCGAACAAGCTTTAACTTTAACTGATGTCTTGAGATGTTGCTTCAATATATCCACCTCATTTTCCTCTCTCATGATGCCATCTACTTTGTGAAGTGCACCAGTCCCTCCTGCAGCAAAGCACCCCCACACATGATGCTGCCACCCCTATGCTTCACAGTTGGGATGGTGTTCTTCGGCTTGCAAGCCTTCCCCTTTTTCCTCCAGACATAACAATGGTCATTATGGCCAAACAGTTCAATTTTTGTTCTATCATACCAGAGGACATTTCTCGAAAAAAGTACGATCTTTGTCCCCATGTGTAGTTGCAAACCGTAGTCTGGCTTTTTTATGGCGGTTTTGAAGCAGTGGTTTCTTCCTTGCTTAAATCGCCTTTCAGGTTATCTCGATATAGGACTTGTTTTACTGTGGATATAGATACTTTTGTACCTGTTTCCTCCAGCATCTTCACAAGGTCCTTTGCTGTTGTTCTGGGAATGATTTGCACTTTTCGCACCAAAGTACGTTCAGAACGCGTCTCCTTCCTGAGCGGTATGGCGACTGCGTGGTCACATGGTGTCTATACTTGCATACTATTGAATTGATGAACTGATTGATGAACTATTGATGAACGTGGTACCTTCATGCATTTGGAAGTTGCTCCCAAGGATGAATCAGACTTGTGGAGGTCTACAATGTTTTTCTGAGGTCTTGGCTGATTTCTTTTGATTTTCCCATGATGTCAAGCAAAGAGGCACTGAGTTTGAAGGTAGGCCTTGAAATACATCCACAGGTACACCTCCAATTGACTCAAATTATGTCTATTAGCCTATCAGAAGCTTCTAAAGCCATGACATAATTTTCTGGAATTTTCCAGGCTTTTTAAAGGCACAGTCAACTTAGTGTATGTAAACTTCTGACCCACTGGAATTGTGATACAGTGAATGATAAGTGAAATAATCTGTCTGTAAACAATTGTTGGAAAAATTACTTGTGTCATGCACAAAGTAGATGTCCTAACCGACTTGCCAAAACTATAGTTTGTTAACAAGAAATTTGTGGAGTGGTTGAAAAAACAGTCTTAATGACTCCAACCTAAGTGTATGTAAACGTCCAACTTCAACTGTACGAATGAGAATGAAGCAGTCACTTTGATAACACTCATCATTTGAATGTATCAATGCACAGTTAACTAGGTGAACTCTTCAGGTTAGCTCTGTGTATTAAATCAATAACACGTCTAATGTTTACATTCAACAGTACATTGATCACACATTCTCACTGCTCTTTTTCTGTTAGATTCACTTGCATGTTTTAGTGAATATGCTACTTTGCTGCCATCAGTGCCATAGAGAGTGACCGATGTGTAGATTTAATCTCTGTATTTTTGTCTGAAGGAACGGTGTGTGAGACAGTGGCGAGGGGAGGGAGGGTGGGAGTCTCTCTGACTTGACTGAGCTTTGATGTCGCTCATGCGATTCCCTCTGTTGTTCCGCTGCATGAAAGATGAAACGACTGCATGGTGTTTTCGGAGCGAGTATTGCTGACACGGCTTAGTGAGATGGAGATAAAGAGGGGGGGCAGTCAGGTTATAGAGAGAGATGAAGAAAGAGATGGGAGCGAGAGACAGAGAGTGAAAAATAAGGATGACCATTCTGGGGCAAACCTCTGTGAGTGAAGAGATGAGACTGTTCTTACACAGAGAGAATCTCCCGTCCGTCTGTCCTGCATTCGTCTTTCACAGGTTGATGATGAGGCACTTTTCTAGAACCAGTCTAGCTAGCAACTGCTGTTTAATTCTATAGATGACTGTCAGTGATGAACCTGAAGAATGCTTTATCAAGAGATGGAGACTGCAATCAAGATTATGACCAGTTGGCCCCAGTCACTTAATTCTTATACTGCACAGTAGCATATAAATCAAATCAAATCAAATGTATTTATATAGCCCTTCGTACATCAGCTGATATCTCAAAGTGCTGTATAGAAACCCAGCCTAAAACCCCAAACAGCAAGCAATGCAGGTGTAGAAGCACGGTGGCTAGGAAAAACTCCCTAGAAAGGCCAAAACCTAGGAAGAAACCTAGAGAGGAACCAGGCTATGTGGGGTGGCCAGTCCTCTTCTGGCTGTGCCGGGTGGAGATTATAACAGAACATGGCCAAGATGTTCAAATGTTCATAAATGACCAGCATGGTCGTATAATAATAAGGCAGAACAGTTGAAACTGGAGCAGCAGCACGGTCAGATGGACTGGGGACAAGTCTTCTTCTGCATAGTAGCATACATGTCTTCTCTTGTTTTGTATTGCAGCATATTGAATCCAGTGAGTGAGTTGGTGCTTGAAATATAGCTTCAGACATAAGCGACATATGCGGTCACTTAGGGCAGGGTTTCCCAAACTTAGTGCTGTCCCCCCTGTATGTTTTTATTTTGTCCTAGCATTGCACAGCTGACTCAAATAACCAACTCATCATCAAGCTTGGATTATTTGAATCAGCTGTGTAGTGTTATGGCAACAAAAACAAAACGTGCAGGACCGAGTTTGGGAAACCCTGGCTTGTTGTTTTGTTCCCCCTGTCCAGATGCTGTTCTTGTTTTGTTATATGTCTGTTTATCCTTTAAATCTTCACTTCCTGTACTTGCTTCTTGTCTCCCAGCGTCTGTCCTCACACAATTAGCCATGTCAGCTATCGAAACTTGTAGTTTTCATGGCCCAATACCGACCTGTCACGCAGGGCACGTGCCCAGGGGCCATGACCTCCAGGGGGCCCCTATAGATTTTGTTAGTCACACTCACTCAGATATTAACATGACATAAGTCATGGCAAAATGTGTAGAATTGCAAGGAGTTAACTTAAAAAGATACTTTTATTTCCAACCCATGGCATTAAAAAATAAATTGCATTACATGTGTAATAAAATTGCAACGTTTTCTCTCCGCCCCATGAAAAGAAATGTAGAACTGCAGAAAACTTTGTTTAAAGCTGCAACATCTGTTCTTTTTTCTTTTTCTTTTTTTACTCAGTTGGGGACTCAACTTACTATTAATGTACCCAGGGGCCCTGACCTCCAGGGGACCCACGTTAATTTTGTTAGTCATTCTCACTCAGATATTATTAACATGGCATAAGTAAAACTGTAAAAAAATATATACATTTCCACCCAATGCTAACTGTCTGAATCACCGTGTTTCCAGTCAGCCCAACCACTCACTGGACCCATATGTTCACTTGGCTATGCATGCCTCTCTCTAATATCAATATGCCTTGTCCATTACTGTCCTGGTGATTACTGTCTTATTTCACTGTAGAGCCTCTAGCCCTGCTCAACATGCCTTAACCAACCATGTTGTCCCACCTCCTATATATGCGATGACATCACCTGGTTTAAACGTCTCTAGAGGCTATATCTCTCTCATCATTACTCAATGCCTAGGTTTACCTCCAACGTACTCACATCCTACCTTACCTTTGTCTGTACACTATGCCTTGAATCTATGCTATCGTGCCCAGAAACCTGCTCCTTTTACTCTCTGTTCTGAACGTGCTAGACAGCCAGCTCATATAGCATTTAGCCGTACCCTTATCCTACTTCTCCTCTGTTCCTCTGGTGATGTAGAGGTTAATCCAGGTCCTGCAGTGCCTAACTCCACTCCCACTCCCCAGGTGCTCTCATTTGTTGACTTCTGTATCCGTAAAAGCCTTGGTTTCATGCTTGTTAACATTAGAAGCCTCCTCCCTAAGTTTGTTTTACTCACTGCTTTAGCACACTCTGCCAACACGGATGTTTTAGCCGTGTCTGAATCCTGGCTTAGGAAAACCACCAAAAACTCTGAAATCTCCATCACTAACTATAACACTTTCCGCCAAGATAGAACTGCCAAAGGGGGCAGTGTTGCAATCTACTGCAGAGATAGCCTGCAGAGTTCTGTATTACTATCAAAGTCTGTACCCAAACAATTAGAGCTTCTACTTCTAAAAATCCACCTTTCCAGAAACAAGTCTCTCACTGTTGCCGCTTGCTATAGACCTCCCTCTGACCCCAGCTGTGCCCTCGATACCATATGTTCACTTGGCTATGCATGCCTCTCTCTAATATCAATATGCCTCGTCCATTACTGTCCTGGTGATTACTGTCTTATTTCACTGTAGAGCCTCTAGCCCTGCTCAACATGCCTTAACCAACCATGTTGTCCCACCTCCTATATATGCGATGACATCACCTGGTTTAAACATCTCTAGAGGCTATATCTCTCTCATCATTACTCAATGCCTAGGTTTACCTCCAACGTACTCACATCCTACCTTACCTTTGTCTGTACACTATGCCTTGAATCTATGCTATCGTGCCCAGAAACCTGCTCCTTTTACTCTCTGTTCCGAACGTGCTAGACAGCCAGCTCATATAGCATTTAGCCGTACCCTTATCCTACTTCTCCTCTGTTCCTCTGGTGATGTAAAGGTTAATCCAGGTCCTGCAGTGCCTAACTCCACTCCCACTCCCCAGGTGCTCTCATTTGTTGACTTCTGTAACTGTAAAAGCCTTGGTTTCATGCTTGTTAACATTAGAAGCCTCCTCCCTAAGTTTGTTTTACTCACTGCTTTAGCACACTCTGCCAACACGGATGTTTTAGCCGTGTCTGAATCCTGGCTTAGGAAAACCACCAAAAACTCTGAAATCTCCATCACTAACTATAACACTTTCCGCCAAGATAGAACTGCCAAAGGGGGCAGTGTTGCAATCTACTGCAGAGATAGATGGGGGGCAAACTCTGCAGGCTATCTTCTGAGCTGGTGCTACTAGGTGACCTAAACTGGGACATGTTTAACACCCCGGCCATCCTACAATCCAAGCTTGATGCCCTCAATCTCACACAAATGATCAATGAACCTACCAGGTACAACTCCAAATCCGTAAACACGGGCACCCTCATAGATGTCATCCTAACTAACTCGCCCTCCAAATACACCCCTGCTGTTTTCAACCAAGATCTCAGCGATCACTGCCTCATTGCCTGCATCCGTAATTGGTCTGCGACCAAACGACCATCCCTCATCACTGTCAAACGCTCCCTAAAACACTTCTGCGAGCAGGCCTTTCTAATCGACCTGGCCGGGGTATCCTGGAATGACATTGACCTCATCCCGTCAGTAGATGATGCCTGGCTATTCTTTAAAAGTGCCTTCCTCACCATCTTAAATAAGCATGAAAATTTAGAACTAGGAATAGATATAGTCCTTGGTTCACTCCAGACCTGTCTGCCCTTGACAAGCACAAAAACATCCTGTGCGTTCTGCATTAGTATATGTATATATTAGTGATATGCAACTTTTCAGGGAAGTTAGCAACAAATATACACAGGCAGTTAGGAAAGCTAAGGCTAGCTTTTTCATACAGAAATTTGCATCCTGTAGTACAAACTCAAAAAAGTTCTGGGACACTTTTAAGTCCATGGAGGATATGAGCACCTCCTCCCAACTGCCCACTGCTCTGAGACTAGGAAACACTGTCACCACCGATAAATCCACTATAATTGAGAATTTCAATAAGCATTTCTCTACCTCTGGCCCTGCTTTCCACCTGGCTACCCCTACCCCGGTAAACTGTCCGGCACCCTCCACAGCAACCCGCCAAAGCCCCCACCATTTCTCCTTCACCCAAATCCAGATAGCTGATGTTCTGAAAGAGCTGCAAAATCTGGACCCCTACAAATCAGCAGGGCTAGACAATCTGGACCCTCTCTTTCTAAAATGATCTGCCAAAATTGTTGCAACCCCTATTACTAGCCTGTTCAACCACTTTTTCGTATCGTCTGAGATTCCCAAAGATTGGAAAGCTGCCACTGTAATCCCCCTCTTCAAAGGGGGTGACACTCTAGGCCCAAACTGCTACAGACTTATATCTATCCTACCCTGTCTTTCTTAGGTCTTCGAAAGGCAAGTTAACAAACAGATTACCAACCATTTTGAATCCCACCGTACCTTCTCCGCTATGCAATCTGGATTCAGACCTCAGCCACGCTCAAGGTCCTAAACGACATCATAACCGCCATCGATAAGAGACATTACTGTGCAGCCATATTCATCGACCTGGCCAAGGCTGTCGACTCTGTCAATCACCACATTCTTATTGGCAGACTCGACGGCCTTGGTTTCTCAAATGATTTCCTCGCCTGGTTCACCAACTACTTCTCTGATAGAGTTCAGTGTGTCAAATCGGAGGGCCTGTTGTCCGGACCTCTGGCAGTCTCTATGGTGCCACAGGGTTCAATCCTCGGGCCGACTCTCTTCTCTGTATACATCAATGATCAAATCAAATCAAATCAAATTTATTTATATAGCCCTTCGTACATCAGCTGATATCTCAAAGTGCTGTACAGAATCCCAGCCTAAAACCCCAAACAGCAAGCAATGAAGGTGTAGAATGATTTTGCTCTTGCTCTTGCTGCTGGTGAAAGTCTGATACACCTCTACGCAGACGACACGATTCTGTATACTTCTGTCCCCTCTTTGGACACTGTGTTAACTAACCTCCAGACAAGCTTCAATGCCATACAACTCTCCTTCCGTGGTCTCCAACTGCTCTTGAACGCAAGTAAAACTAAATTCATGCTATTCAACCGATCACTGCCCACACCTGCCCGCCCGTCCAGCATCACTACTCTGGACGGCTCTGACTTAGAATACGTGGACAACTACAAATACCTAGGTGTCTGGTTAGACTGTAAACTCTCCTTCCAGACTCACATTAAGCATCTCCAATCCAAAATGAAATCTAGAATTGGCTTCCTATATTGCAACAAAGCATCCTTCACTCATGCTGCCAAACATACCCTCGTAAAACTGACCATCCTACCGATCCTCGACTTCGGTGATGTCATCTATAAAATTGCCTCCAACACTCTACTCAACGAACTGGATGCAGTCTCTGACAGTGCCATCCGTTTTGTCACCAAAGCCCCATACACTACCCACCATTGCGACCTGTACACTCTCATTGGTTGGCCCTCGCTTCATACTCGTCGCCAAACCCACTGGCTACAGGTTATCTACAAGTCTCTGCTAGGTAAAGCCCTGCCTTATCTCAGCTCACTGGTCACCATAGCAGCACCCACTCGTAGCACGCGCTCCAGCAGGTATATCTCACTGGTCACCCCCAAAGCCAATTCCTCCATTGGCCCCCTCTCCTTCCAGTTCTCTGCTGCCAATGACTGGAAAGAACTGCAAAAATCTCTGAAGCTGGAGACTCATATCTCCCTCACTAGCTTTAAGCACCAGCTGTCAGAGCAGCTCACAGATCACTGCACGTGTACATAGCCCAACTGTAAATACCCCATCCAATCTACCTCATCCCCGTACTGTATTTATTTATTTATCTTGCTCCTTTGCACCCCAGTATCTCTACTTGCACATTCATCTTCTGCACATCTACCATTCCAGTGTTTAATTTGCTATATTGTAATTACTTCGCCACCTATTTATTGCCTTAACTCCCTTATCTTACCTCATTTGCACACACTGTATATAGACTTGTTGTTTTCTTTTGTTCTACTGTATTATTGACTATGTTTTGTTTATTCCATGTGTAACTCTATGTTGTATGTGTCGAATTGCTATGCTTTATCTTGGCCATGTCGCAGTTGCAAATGAGAACTTGTTCTCAACCATCCCACCTGGTTAAATAAAGGTGACAAAAAAATGACAAAATTGGTAGAATTGTAGGAAATTAGTTGTAAAACTAATGTGCAGAGTTAAACTAAAATATTTTGCCTGCGAGGTGGCCCTGACTCTAGTACTTCTCTTTGTGTCTGACTCTGATCCATAACATGAGTTTTTTCCACAGCCTCCATCTGTGATGCCTGTCTCTTCTCAAGGATCTGTTCTCTCTCTCCTCTCCCTCAGCACAGCATGCATTTCTCCACTTCCTTTGCTACTACAATAAACAGTGATAATTCCTGAGTGCTCTGTGTGGCTGTGACATACAGTACAAGCAACCACACAGCTATAGCATTCTCTCCAGTCCACACAGCACCCCCCTGCCTGTTACAGAGTGGGTCAGCCCACCCCCCCCACTGTGGAGCTTGACATGGTACATCCCGCTGGTACTGTTCTTAGAGCATGGCCATTGATTCCATAGTGAACAGTCACCTCTTCTCTTTGTCAGGGTTGAAGGGAGGCACTGGGAAGGAGAGATTAAAAGAGGAGAGCCTCCACTGATTCTGCTCCTTTCAAGGCATTCCTCTGCGCTCTCTCCCTCTCTCTCACTGCCCCCCCCCCCCCCCCCCCCCGGTATGACCCTGTTCAAGAGTGAATATCACAGCCTAAGACGTGAGTATAGGGCAGTCTGCCTCTCTCTCTCTCTCTCTCTCTCTCTCTGTGTAGTTGTGTCTGTGTGTTTCTGTGTTAGTAAGAAAGCACATTGATGATGCATCAGCGCATATCTAATTGGTGTTATATACTGTATGTTTATTGTGCCTGAACTTTAGGTGAGAAGTCTTATCCTTTGATGAGCTCTACTAACACATATTCCATGCACAGATACCTGACAACATCTGATCAAGGATGCTTGACTATCTGTGCAATAAAAGGGGTGCCTCGTAGTACACTGACTGAAGCATGTCTAGAATGTAGTTTGTGTGTGTGTGGGTGAGAGGTTGGTGAGCTGAGCTTATTGAAGAGGCTATGTAGATAAGTATCTGCCAAGAATCGATCAGATTCTGTAGCTTGGGCCAAAGTAAAGGAAGCATCTGTCACTCACACACTGAGAAGGACAGGTGTGTTTGTGTATGTGTGTGTGTGTGTGTGTGTGTGTGTGTGTGTGTGTGTGTGTGTGTGTGCGTGTGTGTGTGTGTGTGTGTGTGTGTGTGTGTGTGTGTGTGTGTGTGTGTGTGTGTGTGTGTGTGTGTGTGTGTGTGTGTGTGAGAGAGAGAGTGAGACCCTTGTGTGACCCTTGTGTAGTGTAGTGGATGTAAACTCGCCTGCAGCATGTTAGAAGTTGTGCAGAATGTTGCTGCTCAGGGCATCCCAGCTCAGGGCAAAACATAATTTCCTTACAAAGGATCTGTGACCCCCATCCACAGTTGGGCTCTGTCCGGTTAAAGGGGGGTGAATGTAGTTTTGTGTGTTGTTGTGCAAAAGGTTGCTAGTTCAATCTCCGCTTTGGGCAGAACAGAATGCACTCTGTTATACTTGCAAAATGCAATTGATTTCCACATTATCATTTTGGGGTTTAGTAGTCTGTACGTATGAGGATTCAGCCTACTCATATAGTTTAATCATATTATAATAAACAGACACGCTTCTATTTACCACTCATATACACCTGCTGTTATTTTACTCTAACCACAATACTGCACTACCAAGCAAAAAGGCAGTAACTACATTACATTAAATGTGGAGAAGTATCCTGCCTCTATTGTATTATGTTTTGGAGAACATGGGGGTCATGTTAGCAGTAACTGCATAAAGTTACTGTGAAACCAAGGTAAATAAAATCTGTTTTTCTCAGTTCCATGCTCTATGGAACTGCCTTTTTGCTTGGTAGGGCAGAATACATAAATGTCTCTGTATAATTAATAATCACAGTGCATAATATACACTGAGTGTACAAAACATGAATAACACCTGCTCTTCCATGACAGACTGACCAGGTGAATCCAAGTGAAAGCTATGATCCCTTATGGATGTCACCTGTTCAATCCACTTCAATCAGTGTAGTTGAAGAATTAGGCCAATACTGCACGTTTTTGTCCAAAAGGCAGGCTCAATGTCTCCATATAATTAATAACCACAGTGCATTATATATCTCATCTCCCTCTCTCCTCCTTCTGTGCTATATGTTTCCCAACAATACAAGGGAATAATAAATAAATGACGCTAATCATTCAGTCAATGATGCGTAATTACCCATTACCAAGCTGTGAGCATTCCCGTGACCCGACAGCGATATTGATCTCCGGGGTTGGGCGATTAAAAGTGCCATGGCAGCAGCTAACAGATGGCAGGCGATGGTGCTCATAAACCCTGCACTAAAACAGTAATGCACCACAAACAGAAGAGTGCCTTTCTGTCATAAACAAGGCTGTCATGGGGTGTCATTTCTGTAAGGGTGGGCTTTGGGCCGCTGCCAGAGTCTGATGTATAGTGCGACTGCTGTTCAACATTGGGCTGTGTGCTGTGCCGGAGTCTGATTTACGACTGCTATTGGGCTGTGTAATGCTGCCTGCCATTTGGACAGAGATGTGCAGTCCTAAGTAGATAGTTGAGACCTAAGTAGATATACTATCAAATTCTAGCAATAAACATTTATACTGCAATGTGTATGTTTGATTGAATTCCACCTTTTGTTTGGACTGACAAGGGATGCTGGACGGACAGGTAGGGCAACAGGGAGGAAGTAGAGAGAGGGCCATCTGCCTGTCAGTCAGGCCCCTGGGTGAAGTTGAGGGAGTATGGAGCGCTATAGTGTCAGTAGAAAAAAAATAAAGGAAGTACGGTGTCCCATGCCCTTTGAGAGAGAGAGAGAACTCTGCATTGACAGACAGGTACATGTTGGAAGGAATGAAGCAACACAACTGTGAGAGGCTATTAATTTGACTCTGGCATACAGAGGGCAATTAGGCTCAGAGTCCTCTGGTTAATTTGTCCTTCTGTGAGTGTGTGTGTGTGTGTGCGTGCATCTGGCAGCCCACTCTGCTCACCTGTCCAACTCTATTCCAGTTTCCCCAGGGGTTTGCTTTACGAGGTCAACAGCTGTCCTAACACCTGACATTACTAAACCTCTAACTTAATGTGACTTTATAGCCGTTGTTGTATTGTGTTTCAGATAGGACCATGACTGGGGAACTGAGGACAAGCCGCCCAAAGACAGGAACCAAGAGACCCAGGAGTGAGGCCTACAGGCGAGTCAAGGTTCAGCCTCATTAAGGGCATGAACCACACATTCCCTTATAGCCTTTACTGCTATGGGGTCATTCCATGAAATTAGTGCCTTTGATATTTTAAGTATAAATTGTTCACCAATATTGAATCGTAAAAGCCTGTTATATTAAATGAGTTGCCCTTTAATATAGACCACATGGAGAATTCAATCAATCAGATTATGAATATTAATTTAAAAAATAATTATATGTAAAATATATATATATTTTGTATATATTTTCCTTTATTATATTCCCCTAACCCTATCATCCCTCCCCTAATTGGAGTAAACTCATGGACAACAACTCTTAGGCTTCTACTTCCAGATTATACATATTATATACATTTTACAGACACAGTATATTTTACAATAGTTGTCTTTTGTTTGTTTTTAGTCCCATCCTTCAACCCCTCCCATCTCTCTGAACAGTGAAAACCATCAAGTTTGGATTTCTATTTGCCATATATTTTTCAACTGTGCCCTGATGTTTCACAAACGTTCTGAATCCTTCTATTCTCATAGATTCTACATATTGCAAATTAAAGATGAACATTTTATTATTATATTATTGATCGATTGACTATGACTTTTAAATCACCCAGCAGTGCTAACTCCAGGTAAATGTTGCAATTCTTCAGCCGTTCCTAAACCTGCGACCAGAAACAAGATGAGATGGTAGTATCCTCCATATATACAACATTATATTGGTTGCAAGAATTTTGTATAATAATTGAAATTGAAAAACTCAAAGTTTTGAATCAAGCATTCTTTTGTGTAACAGTTCATAAACCATGTGCCATGGAATCGGCACATTGAAAATCTCTTCCCAACTATTTTGCAATCTATATGGCACAGCTGTAAACGTTTTGGTCCTTAAATGAAACTGGTATACCTTTTTATTTATTACAATTTTCTTCAGCCAATTTTGGTCTTTAAAGGCCGACAGACAAGTTCCTTACTTTTTCCCTCTTCCACTTGCCTCTCCCATTTTTGCGGTAATGCTGCAAAAATGTAGGTTCTAATTTTGTGTAGAGCAGACATTTCCATATTTTTTGAATAAAGTCTTACTAGCACCAAAATTCAGCATTTTGACATGACCCTCTGTGACTTCAAGGAAGATTTTAACCCACTCAACCCCAAGATTTTCACCATCATTGTTAAACCCTAGTTACTTTGTTTCTTTGAGAAAGTCATTTCTGAAGATTATCATTTATTTCAAGTGAATAGTGACTCACATATGCTATATATACAAAAGTATGTGGACACCCCTTCAAATGAGTGGATTCGGCTATTTCTGACACACCTGTTGCTGACAGGTGTATAAAATCGAGTACACAGCCATGCATCTCCATAAACAAACATTGGCAATATAATGGCCTTATTGAAGAGCTCAGTGTCTTTCAATGTGGCACCGTCATAGGGAGTTTTCTTCCCCTTTTTTGGGGGTTGTGTACTTTTTTGCCCCGATTTCAGTTTGTCAAATTTCTACCCTGCTAGAGCAGCCCCGGTCAACTGTAAGTGCTGTTATTGTGAAGTGGAAATGTCTAGGGGCAACAACGTCTCATTCTCGAAGTGACAGGCCACACAAGCTCACAGAATGGGACTGCTGAGTGGTGAAGAGCGTAGCACATAAAAATCGTCTGTCCTCGGTTGCAACACTTACTATCGATTTCCAAACTGCCTCTGGAAGCAACATCAGCACAATAACTACTTGTTGGGAGCTTCATGAAATGGGTTTCCATGTCTGAGCGGGCGCACACAAGCCTAAGATCACCCTGCGTAATACCAAGCTGTGGCTGAAGTGGTGTAAATCTTGCCCCCATTGGACTCTGGAGCAGTGGAAACGCATTCTCTGGAGTGATGAATCACTCTTCACCATCTGGCAGTCCTAAAGACGAATCTGGGTTTGGTGGATCAAATCAAATTTATTTATATAGCCCTTCGTACATCAGCTGATATCTCAAAGTGCTGTACAGAAACCCAGCCTAAAACCCCAAACAGCAAGCAATGCAGGTGTAGAAGCACGGTGGCTAGGAAAAACTCCCTAGAAAGGCCAAAACCTAGGAAGAAACCTAGAGCGGAACCAGGCTATGTGGGGTGGCCAGTCCTCTTCTGGCTGTGCCGGGTGGAGATTATAACAGAACATGGACAAGATGTTCAAATGTTCATAAATGTGTTCATAAACCAGCAGGGTCAAATAATCATCATCACAGTAGTTGTCGAGAGTGCAACAAGTCAGCACCTCAGGAGTAAATGTCATTTGGCTTTTCATAGCCGATCATTAAGAATATCTCTACCACTCCTGCTGTCTCTAGGGAATTGAAAATAGCAGGTCTGGGACAGGTAGCACGTCCGGTGAACAGGTCAGGGTTCCATAGTTGCAGGCAGAACAGTTGAAACTGGAGTAGCAGGGCCAGGTGGACTGCGGACAGCAAGGAGTCATCATGCCAGGTAGTCCTGAGGCATGGTCCTAGGGCTCAGGTCCTCCGAGTGAGAGAAAGAAAGAAATAAAGAAAGAGAGAAAGAGAGAATTAGAGAGAGCATACTTAAATTCACACAGGACACCGGATAAGACAGGATAAGTACTCCAGATATAACAGACTGACCCTAGCCCCCCGACACATAAACTACTGCAGCAGAAATACTGGAGGCTAAGACAGGAGGGGTCAGGAGACACTGTGGCCCCATCCGATGATACCCCCGGACAGGGTCAAACAGGCAGGATATAACCCCACCCACTTTGCCAAAGCACAGCCCCCACACCAGTAGAGGGATATCTTCAACCACCAACTTATCATCCTGAGACAAGGCCGAGTATAGCCCACAAAGATCTCCGCCACGGCAGAACCCAAGGGGGGGTTGTGGGGATGCCAGGAGAAAGCTACCTGCCACAATGCATAATAGTGCCACCTGTAAAGTTTGATGGAGGAGGAGTTATGGTCTGGGGCAGTTTTTCATGGTTCGGGCTAGACCCCTTAGTTCCAGTGAAGGGAAATCTTAACGCTACAGCATAAAGCTCCTTCACTGGAACTAAGGGGTCAAGCCTGAACATTTTAGACGATTCTGTACTTCCAACTTTGTGGAACAGTTTCTGGAAGGTCCTTTCCTGTTTGAGCATGACAATGCCCCCATGCACAAAGCGAGGTCCATACAGAAATAGTTTGTCAAAATCAGTGTGGAAGAACTTGACTGGCCTGCACAGAGCCCTGACCTCAACCCCATCAAACAACTTTGGGATGAATTGGAACATTGACTGTGAGCCAGTCCTAATTGCCCAACATCAGTGCCCGACCTCACTAATGGAAGCAAGTCCCCGCAGCAATGTTCCAACATCTAGAGGAATACCTTCCCAGAAGAGTGAAGGTTGTTATAGCAGCAAATGGGGGACCAACTCCATTTTAATGCCCATGATTCTGGAATGAGATGTTCGACGAGCAGGTGTCCACATAATTATGTTAATGTAGTGTACATCTGTTCCTTGTTTTATTATGGTGAAACTATTCCTTTTAAAATATTTTTTCAAAAGGAACATTGAACATCTATCTAATAATTAAATCATAGTGTAAAAGCAGGTGAGCTTGTTTTGGGCATTTGCTGGTGTTTTGTATTGGAGAACTGAGTGGGCAACACTCCATTGAAGTGTTATCTGTGAAATAAATGTCAGAGCTGAGAACACATGATTTTGTGTGACTCAAAACGGGGAAAATTCTACAAACTTGGTTCTATTTTTGACTCTTGACATGCTGCAAGTCCTGCCTCTCCCATCTCCTCATTGGTTTTTAGGAGCATATACCCACGTGGGCGATTGAAAGATGAACTGAGGATCACACTACAATCCAGTTGGTGGTGGTAATATACCTTGAAGTTGGTTGCCTTCCACAGAAGAAGAAGAAGAAATTACTATGTTTTCCCATTTTATTTTTTTGGTGTGTACTTTTTTCACCCAATTGGTAGCTACAGTCTTGTCCCATCGCTGCAACTTCCCTATGGAGATGCGAAGGTCGAGAGCCACGCGTCCCTCGAAACACGACCATGCCAAGCCGCACTGCTCACTTAACCTGGAAGCCAGCCACCCCCATGTGTCAGAGGTAACACAGTACGGTCAGCGTGCATGCGCCCGGCCTAACACAAGGATTGGACAAGGACATCCCGGCCGGCCAAACCCCCCCCCTAACCCGGACGATGCTGGGCCAATTGTGCGCCGCCTCATGGATGTCCCAGACACGGCCAGCTGCGACACAGCCTGGGATCGAACCCAGGTCTGTAGTGATGCCTCTAGCACTGCGATGCAGTGCCTTAGACCGCTGTGCCACTCAGAAGGTTGGCACTAGGTTTCCCTTTTTATCTGTGAAATAAATGTCGGAGCTGAGAACACATGATTTTGTGTGACTCAAAATGGGTCAAAATTCTACAAAGATCCAGAAAAAAGGACCTTGTGCATTTCAGGTAAAATAACTCCCTGCGTCTGGTGTGGATGGACAAATCAACATGGGTGCGATGTCGCATGAGGGTACCTGGTCTAGTCAGCATGTTACAGAGAGCGCGTTGTTTTGAGAGCGGAGAGGAGCAGGGAGGAAGAGCATCTTTATTCTATTTTCCCCTACTGTACTGTACCATATTCATTGATTATGCGTTAGTACAATAGCTTTGGTCAAGTACTCTTAAATTGTTGCTAGTGTTATTACTAAATCATCCTCTAAATTACACGTTGCTTTTGCTTACATAGTGAATAAAGTCAATGTAGATAGATTGTTAGCTAGAGTTTCTGCTTGCTGGTAGCTCCTTGACTTCATAAATCTTAGTAAAATCACTTGTGATGTCTAGTGGAGGCCATATGCAGCCAAAATTAACTTTATTTCTCATTATTTCAATTCACAAGATTGAATGATCGCGCAACGCTTCAGCCTTCAAAAATGTAACCTCTGCAATTCATGAGCTTGGACGCTGTCATTGGACATGATGAAACGTGAGCTCAGTGTAGAAGCTTTCATTGATTTAAAAGGAAGCAGTCCCTCAACTGCTGATGTCTGATGCCGGACACCTGAAGACTACAGCGTAGCAGTGCCGTAACATGTCAACCCCTTTACCCATAAATAAATATTTTAACAATTAAACATTTTTGTGAAGCTTTCAGTTGCCTCACCCTGTTGCACACAACACACTTCCATTCCCCCTGTCAGAAGGGGATTCATGACTGATTTAAGATGAAATCGTCAACCCTGTTATGGTCAACCTTGTTACTTTATTTAGAACTTAGTATGCACTTACTGTAGTTAGTTTTTCATTTAATAACCATTTGAGATGGGAAAACTTGATTTTTATGAAGTTGAATATGTGCTCTTTATGGCAGAATGTTAAAATGAGGTGAAATCCTTTAAAAAAAAGTGTTCCACCAATTTGGTGCCTTTTGAGTGTAACGACCCCATAACTCATAGTGAAAGAACCATCTCCCAATTATGTCTAGACTTAGACAATGTATAATTAGTTTAAATCATGGCTGTTTTTATTTGAGGAAATGAGAGCCTCTGTCATTTCTCAATAGCAGTAGCAGTTTGTTGTTAAAGCAGTAGTTACCACAGTGTTATTATTGTGGTATTCGCTGTTGCTACACTACACGATTGGCCTTGCTGAATGTGACTCCACAATCTGTCTGGACACCCCAGGAGCAGCTGCTGCAGAGGAATGCCTTTGTCAGAATGATTCAATAAATCCCAGCCCACAGCTGGTTTATACTAGGTCTAACGACATGTTTAAAGTGACGATCCTAAAGTTTGCATCTAAACACAGCTAGCCAACTGCTACCATTGCTGTTGCTACTGCTGTTGCTACTGCTGTTGCTGCTACAGCTACTGTTGCTACTGCTGTTGCTGCTACTTTTGCTACTGCTGTTGCTACTGCTGTTGCTGCTACAGCTACTGTTGCTACTGCTGTTGCTACTGCTGTTGCTGCTACAGCTACTGTTGCTACTGCTGTTGCTACTGCTGTTGCTGCTACAGCTACTGTTGCTACTGCTGTTGCTGCTACTTTTGCTACTGCAGTTGTTGCTTCTACTATGGTTGCTGCGACTGTTGCTACTGCTATGGTTGCTGCTACTGTTGCTACTGCAGTTGTTGCTTCTGCTCAGGTCGCTGCTACTGTTGTTGCTACTGTTGCTACTGCAGTTGTTGCTACTGCAGTTGTTCCTACTGTTGCTTCTGCTATGTTTGCTGCTACTGTTGCTAATGCAGTTGTTCCTATTGTTGCTGCTACTGTTGCTCCTGCAGTTGTTGCTTCTGCTATGGTTGCTACAACTGTTGCTTCTGCTATGGTTGCTCCTACTGTTGCTACTGCAGTTGTTGATTCTGCTCAGGTCGCTGCTACTGTTGCTACTGCAGTTGTTGCTACTTCAGTTGTTGCTTCTGCTATGGTTGTTATGGTTTCTGCTACTGTTGCTGTTACGGCCCGGCTACACTATAGCCATAAGTGCGTCAGGCATTGCCGTCAGCTGTTGAAGAAATGCTTCCTTTGAAATCAATGAAAGCTGCTTCTCTGCCCACGTTGCGTCACTGTCCAAGCTCATTAATCGCAGAGGTTCCATTCTTGATGGCTGGCACGCACGTTAATTCTATCTTGTGAATTGAAATAAAGTATATTTTGGTTGCATATGGTCTCCTCTAGACACCACTGGTTATTTTACTAACATTTATGAAGTCAAGTATAGCAGCTTTCGTTGATTTCAAAGGAACCATTCCTTCAACGGCTGATGTCTGACGGCAACGCTGGACGCCTGATGGCTGTAGTGTAGCAGGGCCATCATAGTGGAGCTGAAGTGTTATAGTGGAGCTGAAGTGTTATAGTGGAGCTGAAGTGTTGCTGCTGCTGGAAAAACCAACATAAATTAAATGTATCACTATCGCTGCAAGCAGACAAAGGATTAGGGTGGTTTTGAAAATGTGATTATTCTTTGAAACTGTTATGGTGTGTGACCTATGCAGACCTAATTCCAGCCCCACAATAGCAGCCTCTACTCTTACGATTAAAATCTCACCATCACATCCTCTCTGGATGTTTTGTTGGCCTGTAAAGCTGGTTTAAAACAGCCATGCTACTGTGCACTATTATTTGGTGCAATGTCTCCACGTTTACATTTTTGGTTCTTGTAATGGTGCATAGTTAGTTTTCATTAGATGGGAGGAGAGACAACAGGCAGACAAGAGCAGGCTAAGTGAGGCATGGACGCCCATACAGCTGCTGGGCGATGCAGTACAGTACTCCCTACATTTCTCCATTCCTCTCTCCCTGTTTGTCAGCACCTTGGCTCCCCTCATCCTCTCCTCCCCTCTTCCCCCTCCTCCTCCCTTCCCCCTCCTCCCTTCTCCTACCTACCTACCTACCTGCACCTCTACCACACACCACTAAAATCCAGGTAGCAGGTAATAGACCCTATCATATATTTATTTAGTTGGTGCTGTATGTTAACAATTATAAACTGGGTGTTTCGAATGCTGATTGGCTGAAAGCCGTGGAATATCAGACCGTATACCATGGGTATGACAAAACATGTATTTGTACTGTTCTAATTGCATTTGTAACCAGCTTATAATAGCAATAAGGCACCTCGGGGGTTTGTGGTATATGGCCAATATACCAAGACTAAGGGCTGTATCCAGGCACTCAGTGTTGCGTCGTGCATAAAAACAGCCCTTAGCCATGGTGTATTGGCCATATACAACATCAAATCAAATCAAATCAAATTTATTTATATAGCCCTTCGTACATCAGCTGATATCTCAAAGTGCTGTACAGAAACCCAGCCTAAAACCCCAAACAGCAAGCAATGCAGGTGGAGAAGCACGGTGGCTAGGAAAAACTCCCTAGAAAGGCCAATACCTAGGAAGAAACCTAGAGAGGAACCAGGCTATGTGGGGTGGCCAGTCCTCTTCTGGCTGTGCCGGGTGGAGATTATAACAGAACATGGTCAAGATGTTCAATGTTCATAAATGACCAGCATGGTCGAATAATAATAAGGCAGAACAGTTGAAACTAGAGCAGCAGCACAGTCAGGTGGAAGTTGAAACTGGAGCAGCAGCATGGCCAGGTAGACTGGGGACAGCAAGGAGTCATCATGTCAGGTAGTCCTGGGGCATGGTCCTAGGGCTCAGGTCAGTTGAAACTGGAACAGCAGCATGGCCAGGTGGACTGGGGACAGCAAGGAGTCATCATGTCAGGTAGTCCTGGGGCATGGTCCTAGGGCTCAGGTCCTCCGAGAGAGAGAAAGAAAGAGAGAAGGAGAGAATTAGAGAACGCACACTTAGATTCACACAGGACACCGAATAGGACAGGAGAAGTACTCCAGATATAACAAACTGACCCCAGCCCCCCGACACAAACTACTGCAGCATAAATACTGGAGGCTGAGACAGGAGGGGTCAGGAGACACTGTGGCCCCATCCGAGGACACCCCCGGACAGGGCCAAACAGGAAGGATATAACCCCACCCACTTTGCCAAAGCACAGCCCCCACACCACTAGAGGGATATCTTCAACCACCAACTTACCATCCTTAACATCCCCCCGTGCCTTATTGCTTAAATATACATGGGTTCTAACTTGAAAAATGATTTGTTAGTTTACAATTGCACAATTTATGCTACCTGCATGTAAAAACCAGGAAGACTGCCGGAAATGCCCGAACGCAAGATTGTAATTTTGATGACTCACATGCTGACCACACTGCTTGCGTCGCAAAATAAATGTACACATACATGTTATTCAATCATTGCATCCACACTGCTCGTGCGCGTCAACGAGTGTCTGCGTTGCCAAGTGTAGGCTTATAAGCATGCCCCATTCAAAATATGTAGAACTAGGAATAGATATAGTCCTTGGTTCACTCCAGACCTGTCTGCCCTTGACCAGCACTAAAACATCCTGTGGCGTTCTACATTAGCATCGAATAGCCCCCATGATATGCAACTTTTCAGGGAAGTTAGCAACAAATATACACAGGCAGTTAGGAAAGCTAAGGCTAGCTTTATCAAACAGAAATGTGCATCCTGTAGTACAAACTCAAAAAAGTTCTGGGACACTGTAAAGTCCATGGAGAATATGAGCACCTCCTCCCAGCTGCTCACTGGTCTGAGGCTAGGAAACACTGTCACCACCGATAAATCCACTATAATTGAGAATTTCAATAAGCATTTCTCTACCGCTGGCCATGCTTTCGACCTGGCTACCCCTACCCTGGTCAACTCCTCGGCACCCTCCACAGCAACCCGCCCAAGCCCCCACCATTTCTCCTTCACCCAAATCCAGATAGCTGATGTTCTGAAAGAGCTGCAAAATCTGGACCCCTACAAATCAGCAGGGCTAGACAATCTGGACCCTCTCTTTCTAAAATGATCTGCCAAAATTGTTGCAACCCCTATTACTAGCCTGTTCAACCACTCTTTCGTATTGTCTGAGATTCCCAAAGATTGGAAAGCTTCCGCTGTCATTCCCCTCTTCAAAGGGGGTGACACTCTAGACCCAAACTGCTACAGACCTATATCTATCCTATACTGTCTTTCTAAGGTATTCGAAAGCCAAGTTAATAAACAGATTACCAACCATTTCGAATCCCATCATACCTTCTCCGCTATGCAATCTGGATTCAGAGCTGGTCATCGGTGTACCTCAGCCACTCTCAAGGTCCTAAATGATATCATAACCGCCATCGATAACAGACAGTACTGTGCAGCCGTATTCATTAACCTGGCCAAGGCTCTCGACTAATTTCGACTCATTCATCACCACACTCTTATCGGCAGACTCAACAGCCTTGGTTCCTCCGATAACTGCCTCGCCTGGTTCACCAACTACTTCTCTGAGTTCAGTGTGTCAAATCGGAGGGCCTGTTGTCCGGACCTCTGGCAGTCTCTATGGGGGTGCTACAGGGTTTAATTCTTGGGCCGACTCTCTTCTCTGTATACATCAATGATGTCACTCTTGCTGCTGGTGATTCTCTGATCCACCTCTACACAGATGACACCATTCTGTATACTTCTGGCCCTTCTTTGGACACTGTGTTAACTAACCTCCAGACATGCTTCAATGCCATTACAACTCTCCTTCAGTGGCCTCCAACTGCTCTTAAATGCAAGTAGAGCTAAATGCATGCTCTTCAACCAATCGCTGCCCGCCCGTCCAGCATCACTACTCTGGATGATTCTGACTTAGAATATGTGGACAACTACAAATACCTAGGTATGGTCTGGTTAGACTGTAAACTCTACTTCCAGACTCACATTAAGCATCTCCAATCCTAAATTAAATCTAGAATCGGCTTCCTATTTCGCAACAAAGCATCCTTCACTCATGCTGCCAAACATACCCTCATAAAACTGACCATCCACCGATCCTCGATTGCGGCGATGTAATTTTCAAAATGGCCTTCAACACTACTCTGCAAATTGGATGCAGTCTATCACAGTGCCATCCGTTTTGTCACCAACGCCCCATATACTACCCACCACTACGACCTGTACGCTCTCGTTGGCTGGCCCTCGCTTCATACTTGTTGCCAAACCCACTGGCTCCAGGTCATCTACAAGTCTCTGCTAGTTAAAGCCCCGCCTTGTCTCAGCTCACTGGTCACCATAGCAGCACCCACCCATAGCATGCGCTCCAGCAGGTATATTTCACTGGTCACCCCAGTGTTTAATTGCTATATTGTAATTACCTCGCCACCATGGCCTATTTATTGCCTTTAACCCCCTTATATTACCTAATTTGCACTCACTGTATATAGACTTTTTGATATTTTTTGTATTATTGACTATGTTTTGTTTATTCCATGTGTAACTCTGTGTTGTATGTGTCGAATTGCTATGCTTTATCTTGGCCAGGTCGCAGTTGCAAATGAGAATTTGTTCTCAACTAGTCTACCTGGTTAAATAAAGGTGAAATAAAAATAAATAAAATATATAATTGGTTTATACAATTTGTTTTGATATTTCAACTTGCGTGTTGTGATCACGTTTGGTGTGGGGGTATGGTGTCACACGGTAAGCCTACTGTAGCCTACTATACATGGTAAGCTTGTGCTCACCAAGTTGTACTAGTTTTAGTATGGAAAACGGCTGGGAGGGTGTTTCCACAATATTCACATCATATTGATACAATTACAATCTCAATAGAATAAACATCTAATTTCGTCATTTACATTGAGTGAAAAATGTATTTGAGTGAACATTATCAAGCCAGCAGCAGATGAAAGTGAATTCTCTCCTCCCACTATCGCCGGTTTTAGCTTGCGGCTATCATTGTCTAGCTGACTAGCTTTAGGATATTTACTAGTCCATACCAGTGACAAATGTGGCTATGTTATCAACAAGTGGCAATACACAAACAATCTAGCCAACTAGATTTGCCAGCTAGAAAAAAACAGCCACAAAATAATTCAGAATCAGAGGAACAGTAAAGCTAGCTATAGCAAGCTAACGTTAGCTGATGCCTCTTCAACAAGAAGCAACTGTGACAACATTGATCCTAAGATCAAAAAGTAAACTTTCCCATAGAAAAAAATCCACAATCCAACCCTCCCAGATTCGTGATCAGATCAATGACCAAAGCGTTGCATTTCAATTTAGCCCGCAGGCAGGCTCTATTAGAAATTCCCATGGCGCCACAGACACCATCCAATCAGCCACTCACAAACACACATAGAGACAGCCAGCGGCTCCCAAAAGACAACTCATGAGGCAAGCTCCAGAAATACATTTTCCGATTGAGCAAAATCCACAATTCACACCTCTAAAGAAAACCTGTCTCCTTTCTCCTAAATGCCACCAGGTCCATGATCGACCAAATACATGGCCAAAGCTTTGAATGTTGCTTTAGTCCGCCATCCACACACATAGCTAGACACACACACAGTTTTGGGCCCCAGCCACAAGCCTCTATAGAGAAACATTAACCTCCATTGCGACCAAAGCTACTATTTTCCTATAGGCTTGTTCTGCAGTGCATTAGTAAAGTATTCAGTATTCTATTTATGTTTCATCAGACCAGAGGACATTTCTCAAAAAAGTACGATCTTTGTCCCCATGTGCAGTTGCAAACCATAGTCTGGCTTTTTTATGGCGGTTTTGGAGCAGTGGCTTCTTCCTTGCTGAGCGGCCTTTCAGGTTATGTCGATATAGGACTCGTTTTACTGTGGATATAGATACTTTTGTACCCGTTTCCTCCAGCATCTTCACAAGGTAATTTGCTGTTGATCTGGGATTGATTTGCACTTTTCACACCAAAGTACGTTCATCTCTAGGAAACAGAACGCGTCTCCTTCCTGAGCGGTATGACGGCTGCATGGTCCCATAGTGTTTATACTTGCGTACTATTGTTTGTACAGATGAACATGGTAACATGGTACCTTCTTGCTCCCAAGGATGAACCAGACTTGTGGAGGTCTACAATGTTTTTCTCATGTCTTGGCTGATTTCTTTTGATTTTCCCATGATGTCAAGCAAAGAGGCACTGAGTTCGAAGGTAGGCCTTGAAATACATCCACAGGCACACCTCCAATTGACTCAAATGATGTCAATTAGCCTATCAGAAGCTTCTAAAGCCATGACATAATTTTCTGGAATTTTCCAAGCTGTTTAAAGGCACAGTCAACTTAGTGTATGTAAACTTCTGACCCACTGGAATTGTGATACAGTGAATTATAAGTGAAATAATCTGTCTGCAAACAATTGTTGGAAAAAGTACTTGTGTCTTGCACACAGTAGATGTCCTAACCGACTTGCCAAAACTATAGTTTGTTAACAAGAAATTTGTGGAGTGGTTGAAAAACGAGTTTTAATGACTCCAACCTAAGTGTATGTAAACTTCCGACTTCAACTATAGAATTGTTCTTCCACTTCGACATTGTAGAGTATTTTGTGTAGATCGATGACCAAAAAACAAACAATTAAATCCATTTGAATCCCACTTTTTAACACAACAAAATGGGGGAAAAGTCAAGCGTTGTGAATACTTTCTGAAGGCACTGTACATTTGTATTGTGTTTAACCTGTATGGTGTTTAACCTGTGTACACACACACACACACACACACACACACACACACACACACACACACACACACACACACACACACACACACACACACACACACACACATAAATAAACTTACTCTTTCCAGCAGAATTTACATTTTAGTGAAGCAGAACAATGCCTGGGGAAAGATATCATACACATTGTGTTAATTTAATTGCATTCAGTTGATAACCATGATATATTTTTACCATCTTTGGTTATGTTAGGTGCCTGGAATGTGTGTCTGGTGTTTTTTGCCCTGCAACAGTCTGGTCTCACGCCTCATCTCTTCTGTTCCTCAGATAAACTCATCAGAGAGTTGGTGTTTCAACTTTCTGTCTGCATTTTAAATGACCTCCCACTGGACTCTTTTCATATTTTACATAGAGGCTTTCAAAGAAAGACAGTTTGCATCCATATTCATAAGTTTGACACATTAGTTCAGAAGCAAAGATGAGAGGACTTGGTCTCCCATGTGACTTGGCTGGACTGTTTTTTGCTGTTGGGGCTGTTTTTGTGTGTTTTTTTCTTGTTTATGTTTGTTTGTGTGTGTGTATGACTGTAAGATTGGATATAATGTATTGGGCATAACCCCAAGGCTGTTTGGATCAGTCATCTGTCTATATTATTACACCATGCTAGTTGTGAATGACACACACTCATCCTCTATTACAACGACCTTGGCATGCTCGTTTTCTACCTCTCTGCACCCGCCAATGCTACTCTCCTCTAAGTGTATTCCTGTAACCATCCTCCCCAGACACCAGCTTTCCACATCATCACATTTTATTTATTTCAATTTTTTAATTTCATTTTTAATTTAACCTTTATTTTGACATGGAGTTGTCATGACGTTGCCCTCTTTGAGTACAGCGAGCACCATCCCCCGCTCTCTGCTTCTACAACCAGACTGCTGTGGTCAGAGGTCGTAAATTTCTGAGAAGACCTCATGGACACACAGTATTAGAGAGTGGGTAAACTTTCACAGAGGACAAAGGAAATCCTTCCACCTCACAGAACGTGAGGTACGAACAAATTTCATGTTCCAGAGAAAGTGTAAAAGATCGGTGAAGAATCCAGCTACGAACTGGTCCGTTTGTCACAACTTGGGAAGCTCAAGAGAGACGGTGTGGCCACATTACCATAACGCTGTTTAAATAATAGCCTCAGATATAAGGTTTACATCTAATTGTTGTATACGATGAATGAGTGAGGATGATTGGACTGTTTAATGAAGAAAAATACAATTCCCTTTTGATTTGAACTAAATCAGAGGACCACCCCTGAGCCCAGTTAGGGTCAGACATCCTGGGACAGCCATCTTCTGCCATTCTAAATAAAACCCAACTTTGAGAAATTATCACCAGACCAAGCTTACCTCAATTACGAGAGGGCTAAAGGTGTAGACCATTGCTGAGTCTTTTTAACCATACCACGTGGTTAAACTCTTAGACTATCGATACCGACAGAATGAGAACAAGTCTTTGATACTAATTACTAGTCTGCAGCTAGGAATTCGGCATCATTGAACGCGAAGAAAGACAACCGCCAAAACATCCACTCTATAACGAATGTCATTTTGAACTATCCCCTCTAACCAAGACAGAGAGGGAGAGAGACGGACAATTCTACAAAACAAAGACTTTTCACCAGCGATCAAGACGACACACTGAGCGTAAATATATATATTGATTGCAATTGTTCCCGAATGAGTGAGCGTTCATGTGTAAGGCATTAGCATTTTAATTGTTATAATTATTAACTCTGTAGGGACTTCTTAGTCGACCCCCCATTGCCCCTTTCTCTTTTTATTTAAAATGTCGACAACAAAACAAGAAACGAAAAACAACCGTGAAGCATACAGGGCTAAGTGCCACTAACAAAGATAACTACCCACACTGAAAGGAGGGAAAAAGGCTACCTAAGTATGATTCCCAATCAGAGACAACGATAGACAGCTGTACCTGATTGAGAACCACACCCGGCAGAAACATAGAAAACAAAACATAGAAACACATCACACCCTGACCTAACCAAATAGAGAAATAAAACGGACCTCTAAGGTCAGGGCGTAACAAATAGTCCATCATTACTTTAAGACATGAAGGTCAAGTGCTATGATGAAACTGGCTCATGAGGACCGCCACTGGAAAGGAAGACTCAGAGTTACCTGCAGAGGATAAGTTCATTAGAGATAACTGCATCTCAGATTGCAGCCCAAATAAATTCTTCACAGATTTCAAGTCACAGACCCATCTCAACATCAACTGTTCAGAAGAGACTGCGTGAATCAGGCCTTCATGGTCGATTTGCTGCAAAGAACCACACCAATAATAAGAAGAGCTTTGCTTGGGCCAAGAAACTTGAGCAATGGGCATTAGACCAGTACAAATCTGTCCTTTGGTCTGAGTTTTTTGGATCCAACTGCCGTGTATTTGTGAGACATAGAGTAGGTGAACGGATGATTTCCGCATGTGTGGTTCCGATCCTGAAGCAGGAGGAGGAGGAGGTGAGATGGTGTGGGGTTGCTTTGCTGGTGATACTGTCTGTGATTTATTTAGAATTCAAGGCACACTTAACCAGCATGGCTACTACAGCATTCTGCAGCGATACGCCATCCCATCTGGTTTGCACTTAGTGGGACTATAATTAGTTTTTCAACAGGACAATGACCCAAAACACACCTCCAGGCTGTGTAAAGGCTATTTGACCAAGAAGGAGTGATGGAGTGCTGCATCAGATGACCTGGCCTCCACAATCACCCGACCACAACCCAATTGAGATGGTTTGGGATGAGTTGGACCATGGAGTGAAGGAAAACCAGCCAAGTGCTCAGCATATGTGGGAACTACTTCAAGACGGTTAGAAAAGCATTCCTCATGAAGCTGTTTGAGAGAATGCCAAGAGTGTGCCAAGCTGTCATCAAGGCAAAGGGTGGCTACTTTGAAGAATCTAAAATATATTTTGATTTGTTTAACACTTCTTTGGTTACTACATGATTCCATATGTATTATTTCATGAGTAGGCATGTCACACTTTTGACTGGTACTCTACATGTTTCACGTAAAGAGAGCAAGGGTTGAGGGAATAGGGAATGTTTTTCCTAAACAAATTAGGGATTTCAGTAACATAACTTTTCAGTCAGAAACAAGTAAGAAACTAATTGGCTGAAATGTTTCAGCACAGACAGCGCAATAAATACTTGCTGTGCTGTGGTGCCTTTTCGCAGCAGTAGGGAGAAGAGCGAGATAACGTGCGCCAGTCACACAGGCACTCGCTGTCATTTATTTAACACAGTATGACCATCTGGCTTTTTATTGAGTAATTTGTGTGTCTTAATTATTTAATCAAACAGTGTGCTTAAAGCATCAGACAAGCTCAGTGCATATGCAGTTGATTGTATTAAATACACAGGGTGTGTTTGTCTATCTATGGAAAAATAACTTTAAACATTTCGACCAATCGATTTGTTGAAAGAACAGGAACAGATTTTTTTTAGTCGGGGATAGCCCTAGTTTCTCAACTCCGGTCCTCGAGTACCCCCAACAGTACACATATTTGTCATGGCCCCGGACAAGCACACCTGATTCAACTTGTCAACTAATCACTAAGCCCTTCACAAGTTGAATCCGGTGTTTTTGTCTGGGGCAACAACTAAAATGTGTTTTGTTGGAGGTACTGGAGGACTGGAGTTAGGAAACCCTGTTGTAGGAGATAACACCCAGATCGCTGCAGAACACCCAGTAGTCTGATTGTGTTATGTATTAGGCATTGGTCTCCGTGTCTCAGAGAACCTCCATCTTATCCCAGTTAGATCTTCCATAACACCCAACCCCTCTCAGGAGGGACACTATACTAGAGCTCAACAACTAGTGTATTCCTCTTTATACACTGTCTCCCTGTATTGTAGTGAGTGCATTAAAAACACAATTCCAATACCTTTCCTGTGGCTTGGCCCTCGTCTCCTCATAATCCTCAATCCCAGTCACATAGTGCCATTTCCTCCATAAACACTGACTCCAAATCAAAAGGCAAGCATCATGAACCCAGGAAACTGATGCATGTTTCATAGGAACACCTATTGAGGCCAGAAGAATGGAAAGCAATGGGAGAAATCCACATACTGAGTAGAGTTCTATTGCTGCAAATGTTGATCATTATATCTGTTGTGACTTGTGACTGCTTTCTCTCTCTCAGGGAACTGAGAAATGTGTATTTTGTATCAAATTGTATTAGTCACATGCGCCAAATACCACAGGTGTTTCACCTTACAGTGAAACGCTTACTTACGAGCCCCTAACCAACAATGCAGTTAACAAAAATCTCTCTATATATAAATAAATGACGAATAAGAAATATAAGTAACAAGTAATTAAAGAGCAGCAGTAAAATAATAATAGTGAGACTATATACAGGGGGGTACCGGTACAGAGTCAATGTGTGGGGGCAACGGTTAGTCGAGATAATTGAGGAAATATGTACATGGAGGTAGAGTTATTAATGTGACTATGCATAGATGATAACAACAAAGAGTAGCAGAGGTGTAAAAGAGGGGGGGAGGGGTCTGGAGTCTATGACTAGGGTGGCTGGAGTATTTGACCATTTTTAGGGCCTTCCTCTGACACTGCCTGGTATAGAGGTCCTGGATGGCAGGAAGCTTTGCCCCAGTGATGTGCTGGGCCGTACGCACTACCCTCTGTAGTGCCTTGCGGCCGGAGGCCGGGCAGTTGCGAATACAGGCATGATGTAACCAGGATGCTCTCGATGGTGCAGCAGTAAAAACCTTTTGGGGATCTGAGGACCCATGCCAAATCTTTTCAGTCTCCTGAGGGGAAATAGGTTTTGTCGTGCCCTCTTCATGACTGTCTTGGTGTGCTTGGACCATGTTAGTTTGTTGGTGATGTGGACACCAAGGAACTTGAAGCTCTCAACCTGCTCCACTGCAGCCTTGTCGATGAGAATGGGGGCGTGCTCGGTCCTCTTTTTCCTGTACTCCACAATCATCCCCTTTGTCTTGATCACATTGAGGGAGAGGTTGTTGTCCTGGCACCATACAGTACTTATACAGAGGTTTTGTGGATGGAGGAGAAAAGACAGTGACAGTTATCTGAGTTGTAAACTATATAGCACTGTACCCAATAGTTATGGTTGTGTTTGTCTGAGCTAGGGGGAAACACTGCCTATAGAGTGCTTATTTGGCACAGAGGTAGCTATGTGCTGTCTGTGGATTGTGCAGCTTAAGGGTTCGCCACAGAAATGAGGCCAATTTTCTCTCCTTCCCTCCTAGAATAACTCACTCTAGCTGGGCAATCTACTGTCCCCTCCTTCAGCTTGGCTCTGAGTCGTCTAGGAAGGTTGAATGATTGTACTCTAATGGCTTCAATACACACACTCCAGCAATTACCAGGGTGAAGTTTATATTTTTAACCTCTTGAAACTAGGGGGCACTATTTTCATTTTTGGAAAAATAACGTTCCCAAAGTAAACGGGCTATTTCTCAGGACCAGATAATAGAATATGCATATAATTGACAGCTTAGGATATAAAACACTCTAAAGTTTCCAAAACTGTAAAAATATTGTCTGTGAGTATAACAGAACTGATATTGCAGGCAAAAGCCTGATAAAAATCCAATTAGGAAGTGACTCTTATTTAGAAACCTCTGTGTTCCTATGCATCCCTATTGAGCGGTGAAAGGGATATCAACCAAATTCCTTTTTCTATGGGTTCCCTAATGTGTCTAGTGTCACAAGACATAGTTTCAGGCTTTTATTTTGAAAAATGAGCGTGAGCGACAACATTGCGTCAGTGGTCAGCTGGTGGCTCTCAGAGTGATTTGTGCGTAATAGACAAATGCGGCCATTGTTTCTCTCGCTCCTACTAAGAAGCCAACTGAGCCGGTTGATATATTATCGAATAGATATTTGAAAAACACCTTGAGGAGTGATTATAAAAAACGTTTGCCATGTTTCTGTCGATATTATAGATTGTCACCGCAGTTTCTGGTGGATTTCTCAACCAAACGTGAAGAACAAATGGAGGTATTTCGGCTATAAAAATAATCTTTATGGAACAAAATGAACACTTGCTGTCTAACTGGGAGTCTCGTCAGTGAAAACATCCGAAGATCATCAAAGGTAAACGGTTCATTTGATTGCTTTTCTGATTTTCGTGACCAAGCTTCCTGCTGCTAGCTGGACATAATGCTATGCTAGGCTATCGATAAACTTACACAAATGCTTGTCTTGCTTTGGCTGTAAAGCATAATTTCAAGATCTGAGATGACAGGGTGATTAACAAAAGGCTAAGCTGTGTTTCACTATATTTCACTTGTGATTTCATGAATATGAATATTTTCTAGTAATATTTTTTGTCCGTTGCGTTATGCAAATTAGTGTCAGTTGATGACAATTCTCCCGGATCCGGGATCGGTAGTTCCAAAATGAATGTATGATTTGACAGACACGTTTTTTCTTTACAATACTGATTAATCTGTGTCAGAGATTACACATTTGACTTGTGACCATTGTACTGGATAAACCTAAGCAGTGATGATAACCCAAGATCTCACCACCGTGGATTCCAAACCGATGATAACCCAAGATCTCACCACCGTGGATTCTAAACTGATGATAACCCAATATCTCACCACCATGGATTCTAAACTGACGATCTCACAACCATGGATTCTAAACCGATGATAACCCAAGATCTCACCACCGTGGATTCCAAACCGATGATAACCCAAGATCTCACCACCGTGGATTCTAAACTGACGATAACCCAAGATCTCACCACCGTGGATTCCAAACCGATGATAACCCAAGATCTCAGTGTCCAAACTTTTGACTGGTACTGTGTATATATAGTGTGTGTGTGTGTATGTACATACAGTTGAAGTCAGACGTTTACATACACTTTAGCCAAATACATTTAAACTCAGTTTTTCACAATTCCTGTCCTGACATTTAATCCTTGTAAAATTTTCCCTTTCTTAGGTCAGTTAGGATCACCACTTTATTTAAAGAATGTGAAATGTCAGAATAATAATAGTAGAGAGAGTGATTTATTTCAGCTTTTATTTATTTCATCACATTCCCAGTGAGTCAGAAGTTTACCTACACTATATTAGCATTTGGCAGAATTGCCTTTAAATTGTTTCACTTGGGTCAAACATTTCAGGTAGCCTTCCACAAGCTTCCCACAATAAGTTGGGTGAATTTTGGCCCATTCCTCCTGACAGAGCTGGTGTAATTGAGTCAGGTTTGTAGGCCTCCTTGCTCGCACACACTTTTTCAGTTCTGCCCACACATTTTCTATAGGATTGAGGTCAGGGCTTTGTGATGGCCACTCCAATATCTTTACTTTGTTGTCCTTAAGCCATGTTGCCACAACTTTGGAAGTATGCTTGGGGTCATTGTCCATTTGGAAGACCCATTTGCCACCAAGCTTGAACTTTCTGACTGATGTCTTGAGATGTTGCTTCAATATAGCCATAAACTGTTTCCCTCTATTTTGTGAAGTGCACCAGTCCCTCCTGCAGCAAAGCACATGATGCTGCCACCCCCATGCTTCACGGATGGGATGGTGCTCTTTGGTTTGCCAGCCTCCCCCTTTTTCCACCAAACATAATGATGGTCATTATGGCCAAACAGTTCTATTTTTATTTCATCAGACCAGAGGATATTTCTCGAAAAAATACGATCTTTGTCCCCATGTGCAGTTTCAAACCGTAGTGTGGCTTTTTCATGGCGGTTTTGGGGAAGTGGCTTCTTCCTTGCTGAGCGGCCTTTCAGGTTATGTCGTTATAGGACTCGTTTACTGTGGATATAGATACCTTTGTACTTGTTTCCCCCAGCATCTTCACAAGGTCCTCTGTTGTTGTTCTGGGATTGATTTGCACTTTTCGCACCAAAGTACGTTAATCTCTAGGAGACAGAATGCGTCTCCTTCCTGAGCGGTATGACGGTCCCATGGTGTTTATACTTGCGTACTATTGTTTGTACAGATGAACGTGGTAGGCTTTTGAAAATTGCTCCCAAGGATAAACCAAACTTATGGAGGTCTACAATTTATTTTCAGAGGTCTTGGCGGATTTCTTTTGATTTCCCCATGGTGTCAAGCAAAGAGGCGCTGAGTTTGAAGGTAGGCCTTGAGATACATCCATAGCCTATCCATACATCCATAACCAATCAGAAGCTTCTAAAGCCATGACATAATTTTCTGGAATTTTGTAAAACATACACAGTACCAATCAAAAGTTCTGTACTGTATAGGAGCGGTCACCTGTCCAGGGTTCGAGCCTCAGTGTGAGGAAGTGGTACTCGCCAAATCACGAGGAAGTGGTACACGCCAAATCACGAGGAATTGGTACTCGCCAAATCACAAGAAGTCGTACTCGCTAAATGGGGAGGAAGTGGTACTCGCCAAATCAGGAGGAAGTGGTACTCGCCAAATCAGGAGGAAGTGGTACTCGCTAAGCAAGCAGCACACACACTAACCTTCCGTTAATCCATGGCCAGGTGCTTAGCCCGTCAGAGATGTGGGGGGGGGGGGCTGCCTTAATCGAAGTCCCGGTCATCAGGACCTGGGGAGCAGTTCTTGTTGGGGTTAACTGCCTTGCTCAAGGGCAGAACGGCAGATTGTTCCACCTTGCCGGCTCGGTGATTCGAACAAGAGACATTATAAGACACCAATTATTGGGAGAACAATACTGTGTGGTTCCTTTTATTCTCTGAAAGAACATTGGATGCAGAACGTGCATACAGACAAGGCAAACACCTAGCTGTCACAATAGACAGCCATTCCACGTTTCATATTGCACATTTACAATAATGGGTAGAAAAGAAAAGAGATTGCTCACCATGCAGCCATTCAGAGAGGTCTGTGTATGCCGCTGACCTTTCAAAGCTATAGAGAGCTGCCCTTTAGCTTTAACTCAGATCAAGTGCAACATCCACTTAATCTGAGTTACACCCTAACTCCCCAGCCCTATAAAAGTAATTAGAGCCTGTCTTTAAAGAGCAGCCCAGTGGAGATGGAGAAACAATACCGAGCTCAGAGGATATATAGGATGTTTTAGAGTAAAAGTCAGCCCCTTAAAATTATTCAGCCCCTTTACTTTCAGTGCAGCAAACTCTCTCCAGAAGTTCAGTGAGGATCTCTGAATGATCCAATGTTGACCTAAATGACTAATGATGATAAATACAATCCACCTGTGTGTAATCAAGTCTCCGTATAAATGCACCTGCACTGTGATAGTCTCAGAGGTCCGTTACAAGCGCAGAGAGCATCATGAAGAACAAGGAACACACCAGGCAGGTCCGAGATACTGTTGTGAAGAAGTTTAAAGCCGGATTTGGATACAATTTTTAACATCCCAAGGAGCACTGTGCAAGCGATAATATTGAAATGGAAGGAGTATCAGACCACTGCAAATCTACCAAGACCTGCCTGTCCCTCTAAACTTTCAGCTCATACAAGGAGAAGACTGATCAGAGAAGCAGCCAAGAGGCCCATGATCACTCTGGATGAACTGCAGAGATCTACAGCTGAGGTGGGAGACTCTGTCCATAGGACAACAATCAGTCGTATATTGCACAAATCTGGCCTTTATGGAAGAGTGGCAAGAAGAAAGCCATTTCTTAAAGATATCCATAAAAAGTGTAGTTTAAAGTTTACCACAAGCCACCTGGGAGACACACCAAACATGTGGAAGAAGGTGCTCTGGTCAGATGAAAAAAAAATTGAACTTTTTGGCAACAATGCAAAACATTATGTTTGGCGTAAAAGCAACACAGCCCATCACCCTGAACACACCATCCCCACTGTCAAACAGTGGTGGCAGCATCATGGTTTGGGCCTGCTTTTCTTCAGCAGGGACAGGGAAGATGGTTAAAGTTGATGGGAAGATGGATGGAGCCAAATACAGGACCATTCTGGAAGAAAACCTGATGGAGTCTGCAAAAGACCTGAGACTGGGACGGAGATTTGTCTTCCAACAAGACAATGATCCAAAACATAAAGCAAAATCTACAATGGAATGGTTCAAAAATAAACATATCCAGGTGTTAGAATGGCCAAGTCAAAGTCCAGACCTGAATCCAATCGAGAATCTGTGGAAAGAACTGAAAACTGCTGTTCACAAATGCTCTCCATCCAACCTCACTGAGCTCGAGCTGTTTTGCAAGGAGGAATGGGAAAAAATGTCAGTCTCTCGATGTGCAAAACTGATAGAGACATACCCCAAGCGACTTACAGCTGTAATCGCAGCAAAAGGTGGCGCTACAAAGTATTAACTTAAGGGGGCTGAATCATTTTGCACACCCAATTTTTCAGTTTTTGATTTGTTAAAAAAGTTTGAAATATCCAATAAATTTCGTTCCACTTCATGATTGTGTCCCACTTGTTGTTGATTCTTCACAAAAAAATACAGTTTTATATCTTTATGTTTGAAGCCTGAAATATGGCAAAAGGTCGCAAAGTTCAAGGGGGCCGAATACTTTCGCAAGGCACTTTAGTTCCTTTTTCTGTATTTTTTTTAACCCATGAAAGCAACCTTGTTTTTACATTTAACATTCATTTACACACCCAATTAGCACCGATAGTGTGGCTTGTTGTGGAACGGGTAAAATAGTTGTTTACATGTTTGATTGGTCAGCTAAGTGCATGCTTGAGATGTGACTGAAATTTCACGGATGTGGAGAGTAAGACAAGGGTGAAGATGGAAGGGGCTTTAAGCGCTGAACATCATGATGTGAATTGGAATGTGTTTAAGCTATTATTAGCATTAAAACTTTATAGAATAATATACTACACCTGGAAAATATTTTTGGAACTAAAAATAACATTACTAACATGTTCCCAAGATTTGAAAATAACGGTTCTGTTCCGGAACACTAGAGATCCCTTCGTTCCCTGTTCTGTTTCCGTTCCTCCAAAAACATCATTATTTTTCGATTTTCTGTTTTGTTCTCTGAACTTACTGACACTGAGAGTTTCATTCCAGTTTAAGTGTCCTGTTGTGTGGTCAACAAAAACACGATATTGTACACTGCCAATTGTGAAGTCCGTAAAAAAGACAGAAAAGTGCATGTGACATATGAGAAACTTTAACGTTTCTCTGGTAAACATATACACTATATATTATACAAAAAAAGTATGTGGACACCCCTTCAAATGAGTGGATTTGGCTATTTCAGCCACACCCGCTGCGTACCGGAGTATAGAATCAAGCACACAGCCATGCAATCTCTATAGACAAATATTGGCAGTGGCATGGCTTTACTGAAGAGCTCAGTGACTTTCAACATGGTACCGTCAAAGGATGACACCTTTCCAACAAGTCAGTTCGGCAAATTTCTGCCATTCTAGAGCTGCCCCAGTCAACTGTAAGCGTTGTTATTGTGATGTGGAAACGTCTAGGTGCAACAACGGCTCAGCCGCAAAGTGGTAGGCCACACAAGCTCACAGAACGGGACTGCCGAGTGCTAAAGCACATTGCGTGTAAAAACAAGTTTGGGGTCACTTATGATAGCAACCACATTGTCTTTGTGATACAATGTAACGGGCAGCCGATCCAAAACGGTGGGCGTATTTCAGGCAAAGTGAGGGCTGCCCTTGGGGCCACTGGCCTTGGAGCCAATGTGTAGCCGATGAGCAAAGGTGCATCGGCCCAATGTGGGCAGCCTTTGTGGGGCCAATATTTTAGCCCACATTGTGCCAATGTGGACATGTACTGCTCACCATGGCTTACCTCTACAGTATTTCGAAACCACCTTACTTTTCCCTGAGTTTACCTCTGTACTGTACCACTCAGTTTAGCTTTGTCATTGTGTTCACGTGCCTGAGTTACTTATGTACTCTGAGCTTCAAACAGTTTACCTACAGGACAAATGTCACGGCCGTCAAAAGAAGTGGACCAAAGTGCTGCGTCGTGAGTGTACATTTTCTTTATTTTTTAAATGTTGCCAACAAAACAACAAATGAAAGAAACAACCGTGAAGCTTACAGGGCTAAGTGCCACGAACAAAGTTAACTACCCACAACGAAAGGAGGGGAAAGGGGCTACCTAAGTATGTTTCCCAATCAGAGACAACGATAGACAGCTGTCCGATTGAGAACCATACCCGGCCAAAACGTAGAAATAAAGAAACATAGAATCAGAAAATCATAGAAAACAAAACATAGAATGCCCACCCCAAATCACACCCTGACCAAACCAAATAGAGACATAAAAAGGCTCTCTAAGGTCAGGGCGTGACAACAAATTTGTCTGGATGGAGCACTAAGTCTAAACAGGATTGTTTTGTGTAGATTTACAAATCTCCTTTGACTTCCTGCTCTGCAGCTCATCAAAACAAGAGAAAAAGAAAGAGATTGATTTGCCTCCCAGAAAACATTCCTCTGTAAATACTAAGGCTGTCTCACTGTAAAGACCTTTATCCCTGGTAGCCTAGCGTTGATAATATGAAATGCTGGGTAACACAGCATTCCCCACATGGGAACAACAAATAGCTAATGATCCCATGTATTACATGGTGGCAGTGTTACTCTTCACTGTTATAGATCAGTGGGACTCAACAGCCCATGAAACAGTAAACACATGGGGAACAGTAAGACATTATGAGGCAAGTACATACAGTTGAATTATCTTTGATATAATATGTAATTCCAACATTGCAGGCAGGAGGTAACATCTCCATGTGGAATGAAAGAGTCATCCAATATGTTTAGAAGGGCTGAGCTCAGAGAGCTTCGTCGTGTCCACAGACAGATCAATACTCATAGTTAAATGCTTGGTTATAAACAGATCAATATGAATGGTTCACTGCATTGTTGTACAACGCTCAGTAGTACATGGTGAGTAGCTTGGCCGTGGCCAAAGTCAATAATACAGTTAGATGCTGATTAATACCAAACCTTTTAAGAAAATGTTATGTTATTGGCTATGTAATGTTCAAGTCTGAAGTATGAAAGGGAAAATAAATTAACACATAAATCTAGGTTGTATTTTCAATGTTGTTTGTGCTCCACTGGTTGCCCCTTTCTCATGGCAACGGGCCACATATCTTGCTGCTGTTATTGCACACTGCGGTATTTCGCCTAACAGATATGAGAGTTTATCAATGTTTGATTTGTTTTAAAATTCTTTGTAGGTCTATGTGATCTGTGGGAAGTATGTGTCTCTAATATGGTCATACATTTGGCAGGAGGTTAGGAAGTGTAGCTCAGTTTCCATCTCATTTTGTGGGCAATGGACACATAGGCTGACTTGGCTCCCGAGAGAAGACAGGCTATGGCTGCCTCTCTCAATAGCAAGGCTGTGTTCACTGAGTCTGTACATAGTCTTAATTTTAGATCACTCACAGTGGTCAGGTATTCTTCAACTGTGTACTCTCTGTTTAGGGCCAAATAGCATTCTAGTTTGCTCAGTTTATTTTGTTTAAGCTTTCCAATGTGTCAAATAATTATATTTTTGTTTCCCCATGATTTGGTTGGGTCTAATTGTGTTTCTGTCCCGGGACTCTGTGGGGTCTGTTTGTGTTTGTGAACAAAGCCCCATGACCAGCTTGCTTAGGGGACTCTTCTCTAGGTTCATCTCTCTGTAGTTTATGGATTTGTTATGGAATGTCTCTCTCTAGTCTTAAGCTCTCTCTCTCTCTCTCTAGTCTTCATCTTTCTCTCTCTCTATTCATCTTTCTCTCTCTCTAGTCTTCATTTCTCCCTAGTCTACATCTTTCTCTCTCTAGTCTTCATATTTTCTCTCTCTCTAGTCTTCATCTCTATTTCTTTAGTCTTCATCTCTCTCTCTCTTTCGCTAGTCTTCATCTCCCTCTCTCTCTAGTCTTCATCTTTCTCTCTCTCTCCAGTCTTCATCTCTCTCTCTCTAGTCTTCATCTCTCTCTCTCTAGTCTTCATCTCTCCCTCTCTCTCTCTATTCTTCATCTCTCGCTCTCTCTCTCTCTCTCTTCACAGCTTGGCCCAGTAAGTGGCTCTTCATTTCTCTGCACATTTCAGAGTGTCTGAGACAGTGTGTTGGGTTTACTCCTTATTGTGATGGATGGCTGTGTTGGTTAACATTAACATCAACAACAGGACTGTTTGTGTTCCCGCAGCAGGCCACTGAGTGTGTATGTCAGTGTGTAGTATGCACTTCACTGAGAGAGTCAGAGGCTGAGCCGAGGATGGAGTTGATAGTTGCCGTGTTTAGATTTGATCACATATCTGTGATGCAGGGGAGCCCTGAAACCATTACGTATATCAATAGTCAACAGTGTAATGGAAATGTGCTGGAATTGTAACCCTATTATTTTCTTTAATGTCTGAAATGCTGTCTCTCGTCTGACAGAGGAACGCACCCTGACAGCATGACCGTTTCCCCTCCCTCTCTGCTTGACCTCCCAGGTTGAACACAGAGACTGTTACTTGACCAGACAGTATAGCCCCTGTGATTTTAAAAACCATTCAACCAAATCTGTGATAATGGACAGGTAAGCTCTTAAGAGGGGAGCACAGTTCACTTCCCTGATGAGTGTGAAGGACAAAGAGAGAAACAGAGAAAAAGAGGAAGAGATGAGATACTCAGAGAGTGCTGGGTATACCTGAGTGACAGGGATTCAACAGGGCAAGCCAAGGTTCTGAGGATGTTAAAACATATCACAGCTGTAAGTGTCTGTACCTGTCTACTCCATGGACAAGCCACCAATCCGTCCCCATTGACCCGTGTTATATCCTTCCCCGTCTAACACCCATCATATCCCCCTCTGTCTCCTGTCCTCTGAAAGCTGTTCTATTCAATCAATCAATCAAACATATTTATAAAGCCCTTTTTACATCAGCCGATGTCACACTGTGCTGTACAGAAACTCATCCTAAAACGCCAAACAGCAAGGTATGCAGACGTAGAAGCACAGTGGCTGGGAAAAACTCCCTAGAATGGCCAGAGCATAGGAAGAAACCTAGAGAGGAACCAGGCTATGAGGGGTGGCCAATTCTCTTCTGGCTGTGCCGGGTGGAGTTTATAAAAGTACATGGCCAAAATGTTCAAACATGACCTGCAGGGTCAGATAATAATAATCACAGTGGTTGTAGAGGGTGCAACAGGTCAGCACCTCAGGAGTAAATGTCAGTTGGCTTTTTATAGCCGATCATTCAGTTAGAGACAGCAGGTGCAGTAGAGAGAGGGTCCAAAACAGCAGTTCCAGGACAGGTAGCACGTTCAGTGGTGAACAGGTCAGGGTTCCATAGCCTCAGGCAGAACAGTTGAAACTGGAGCAACAGCATGACCAGGTGGACTGGGGACAGCAAGGAGTCATCAGGCCAGGTAGTCCTGAGGCATGGTCCTAGGGCTCAGGTCCCTGAGAGAAGAAAGAGAGAGAAAGAGAGAGAGAGAAAGAAAGAGAGAGAGAAAGAAAGAGAGAGAGAGAAAGAGAGAGAGAGAAGAGAGAGAGAGAAAGAGAGAGAAATTGAGAGAGAGAAAGAAAGAGAGAGAGAAAGAAAGAGAGAGAGAGAAAGAGAGAGAGAGAAAGAGAGAGAAAGAGAGAGAAAGAAAGAGAGAGAGAAAGAAAGAGAGAGAGAGAAAGAGAGAGAGAGAAAGAGAGAGAAAGAGAGAGAAAGAGAGAGAGGGAGAGAAAGAGAGAAAGAGAGAGATAGAAAATTAGAGGGAGCAGAAGAAATACTCCAGATATAACAGACATACCCTAGCCCCCTGACACAAACTATTGCAGCAGAAATACTGGAGGCTGAGACAGGAAGTGTCGGGAAACAGGCAGGATATAAACCCCACCCACTTTGCCAAAGCACAGCCCCCATACCACTAGAGGGATATCTTCAACCACCAACCTACTACCCTGAGACAAGGCCGAGTATAGCCAACGAAGATCTCCCACACAGCACGAACCCGAGGGGGGCACCAACCCGGACAGTAAGCTCACATCAGTGACTCAACCCACTCAAGTGGCGCACCCCTCCTAGGGACAGCATGGAAGAGCACCAGTAAGCCAGTGACTCAGTCCCCGTAATAGGGTTAGAGGCAGAGAATCCCAGTGGAGAAAGGGGAACAGGCCAGGCAGAGACAGCAAGGGTGGTTCGTCGCTCCAGTGCCTTTCCGTTCACCTTCACACCCCTGGGCCAGACTCCACTCAATCATAGGACCTACTGAAGAGATGAGTCTTCAATAAAGACTTAAATGTCGAGACCGAGTCTTCAAGTCTCACATGGATAGGCAGACCATTCCATAAAAATGGAGCTCTATAGGAGAAAGCCCTGCCTCCAGCTGTTTGCTTAGAAATTCTACTGACAGTAAGGAGGTAGGAGCAAGCACATGTATTGCTTTGTAGGTTGGCAGTAAAACCTTGAAATCAGCCATAGCCTTAACAGGAAGCCAGTGTAGAGAGGCTAGCACTGGAGTAATATGATCACATTTTTTGGTTATAGACAAGATTCTGGCAGCCGTGTTTAGCACTAACTGAAGTTTATTTAGTGTATTATCTGGGTAGCCGGAAAGTAGAGCATTGCAGTAGTCTAGTCTAGAATTGACAAAAGCGTGGATTAATTTTTCTACATTTTTGGACAGAAAGTTGCTGATTTTTGCAATGCTATTAAGATGGAAAAAAGCTGTCCTTGAAATATTCTTGATATGTTCGCAAAGGAGAGATCAGGGTCCAGAGTGACGCCTAGGTCCTTCACAGTTTTATTTGAGATGACTGTACAACCATCAAGATTAATTGTCAGATCCAACAGAAGATCTCCTTGTTTCTTGGAACCTTGAACTAGCATCTCTGTTTTGTCCGAGTGTAAAAGTAAAACATTTGCCGCCATCCACTTCCTAATGTCTGAAACACAGGCTTCCATGGAGGGCAATTTTGGGGCTTCACCATGTTTCATCGAAATGTACAGCTGTGTATCGTCCGCATAGCAGTGAAAGTTAACATTATGTTTCTGAATGACATCACCAAGAGGTAATATATATAGTGAAAACAATAGTGGTCCTAAAACAGAACCTTGAGGAACACCAAAATTTACAGTTGATTTGTCAGAAGACAAACCATCCACAGAGAATCTTTCTGACAGATAAGATCTAAACCGGTCCAGAACTTGTCCGTGTAGACCAATTTGGGTTTCCAATCTCTCCAAAAGATTGTGGTGATCGATGGTATCAAAAGCAGCACTAAGGTCTAGGAGCATGAGGACAGATGCAGAGCCTTGGTCTGACGCCATTAAAAGGTAATTTACCACCTTCACGAGTGCAGTCTGAGTGCTCTGATGGGGTCTAAAACCAGACTGCAGCGTTTAGTAAACATTGTTTGTCTTTAGGAAGGAAGTGAGTTGCAGCGCAACAGCTTTTTCTAAAATGTTTGAGAGTAATGGGAGATTCGATATAGGCTGATAGTTTTTTATATTTTCTGGGTCAAGGTTTGGCTTTTTCAAGAGAGGCTTTATTACTGCCACTTTTAGTGAGTTTGGTACACATCCAGTGGATAGGGAGCCATTTATTGTGTTCAACCAAGCATAGGAAGCAGCTCTTTCAGTAGTTTAGTTGGAATAGGGTCCAGTATTCAGCTTGAAGGTTTAGAGACCAAGACTATTTTCATCAATGTGTCAAGAGATATAGTATTAAAAAACTTGGGTGTCTCCCTTGATCCTAGGTCCTGGCAGTGTTGTGCAGACTCAGGACAATTGAGCTTTGGAGAAATACGCAGATTTAAAGAGGAGTCCGTAATTTTCGTAATCTTTTCGTCAAAGAAGTTCATGAATTTATCGCTGCTGAAGTGAAAGCCATCCTTTCTTGGGAATGCTGATTTTTAGTTAGCTTTGCGACAGTATCAAAAATATATTTTTGATTGTTCTTATTCCCCTCAATTAAGTTGGAAAAATAGAATGATCGAGCAGCAGAGAGCGCTCTTCGATGCTGCATGGCACTGTCTTTCCAAGCCAGTCGGAAGACATTCAGTTTAGTGTAGCGCCATTTCCATTCCAATTTTCTGGAAGCATGCTTCAGGGCTCTGGTATTTTCAGTATACCAGGGAGCTAATTTCTTATGACAAATGTTTTTTTTTGTTTTTAGGGGTGCGACTGCATCTTGGGTATTACGCAAGGTTACACTTAGTTCCTCAATTAGGTGATTTACCGATTTTTGTACTCTGACGTCCTTGGGTAGGTGGAGGGAGTCTGGAAGTGCGTCTAGGAATCTTTGGGTTGTCAGAGAATTTATAGCACAGCTTTTGATGATCCTTGGTTGGGGTCTGAGCAGATTATTGTTGCGATTGCAAACATAATAAAATGGTGGTCCGATAGTCCAGGATTATGAGGAAAAACATTAAGATCCACAATATTTATTCCATGGGACAAAACTAGGTCCAGAGTATGACTGTGGCAGTGAGTACGTCCAGAGACATGTTGGACAAAACCCACTGTCGATGATGGCTCTTTCCCTCTCTCTTAGCCAATCTCTCTCTCTCTCCTCAGATCTGACTATGACTTGGAGTATGACAGCTACCCAGATGACCTCTACGGCAGGTAGGCTTCTATACTGTACCTGGTCTCACCTACAGATCTCTATTTTGCTAGAGATTTGTGTTTTTCACTCTAATGGCCAAGTACTGAACAAGCTCTATTACGATCAAGTGTTCTGGTTTAGAACTTGTACTTAGCTGTTGTATGTAAAGATGCTCTCTTGTGTTGCAAAACCCTTTCTGAAAGTGAATGCAATTATCTAGTCTTCCTTCTCTTCCTCTTTTGATTGCATGTGTCTCATGGACAGGCTTATCTCTGACTCCTGATTTGTCTAAGAAGAGTATGTCTGCTTGTGATAGTCAGGCCCCTTGGATGAGATACGAGAGATCATACTGTACCATCCTAGTGTTAACCCGTCTTAAATCCCCTTGCCTGGTATAGACCAAACGGCTACACAACACAAAATAAACTTTATTTGCTTGAGTAACTGTGTGTCTATATTCTTCTGCAAGTGATAATTGTGTGACTGTATTTTGAAGGGCCTGAGGGAGGGAAATGCTGTAGTGTTCTGAGGGGAGGGGTGTCTCAAAGTGAACCCCTGCTTAGTGCCGAGGCTCTACTTGTATAGCGTAATTAGCCAGGCTCTGAACGGCTGTGAGAAGCGGGCCCTCTGTGGCTGGTGCTGATGAAGGGAGCTGCGGAGAGGAGAGAAGAGAACTTGCATAAATAGCAGGGGGGTGTTAGAGCAGGGACAGACTGAGAAAGCCCCTCTATCTCCATCAATGTCGAAGAGCAGCTGATGCTTTGTATTGAGGCACAGCATTGATAGGGGTTTATGAAATATGATATCATGTCCAGATATATCTGTGAAGATGTATTGACTGTAAGCCATTTTAAACTGCCTAGTACCAAGGGTACACAATTTAAACCTGTCAGAGTTGGGGGACCTTGGGGAAATTGTTTTCTGATTACCCAAATTGCACCATTTAAATGAACCTTGATGTGTCCTTATTCACAGCTACAGTAGCAAGACCTGTTAACAAGGTTTTCCCTGTGGATTACTTTAGGTAACATAGCTCCTATTTCTGTACACTGAAAATGTCAATTTCACAGATAGAGAATAACCTGGCTACTATTCGGTTGTCCTTAGAGGTAGTGAAATAAGGGACCATGTATCTACGGGTATTTCCATTAAGAAGGCATCTTCTGGTGTGTGTGTGCATATGGGTGATTTTCGCGAAATCTTGGTTTCAAAGATTTCAAACATGAAACCTTTAAAAAGACTTGCATCAAAAAATGTCATTTTGAGGCATTAATAACAAGGTCTGAAGTGTTTGTGAGCATTCATTTAAAAACATTTACTGACAATTTAACACTTTTTGAACATATTTTCAGAAAAAAGTTTTTAAAAAGACTGAAACCATCAAGACCATTCGGAAAGCTAATACATTTTTAAAACATTTATTATTAACAGTCATGCACAGTTACTGGAAACTCTGAAATAATATATATTTTTAAATGAACATTTTATTTTATTTTGACTGATTTCTCTCATTACCGCAACACCTTCCGCAATCTACAACCTAATATTTTTGCTATTTCATTGAAACCTGACATATTTTCAAAATGATGTGGCAAGCCTGAAAGAACATAACGTATAGATTCTGTACATTTAAAAGCAAACTACTATTTTTCCATTCATTAAATTAACATTAAATGAACACCTGTTATGGTAATGATACATAGGTTTCAGAAATTAGGTTGATGATTTCGGAAATGACAATAAGTATACTAAGACTGAGGTATGGTTAAACATTATACAATTTGATGTAGAAAATAAATGAGATAATATTGGCACAATCATTGATTCAAGTTTTTATTTACTCATGATGTCAAGCAAAGAGGCACTGAGTTTGAAGGTATAAATAAATCATTCTCTCTATTATTATTCTGACATTTCACATTCTTAAAATAAAGTGGTGACCCTATCTGACCTAAGACAAATAATTTTTACAAGGATTAAATGTCAGGAATTGTGAAAAACTGAGCTTAAATGTATTTGGCTAAGGTCTATGTAAACTTCCGACTTCAACTGTGTATATAAGTGAGAATGCTGTTGCGGAGGATCAGGAACCTTAGAATGTTTTGCTAACAATAGAGAAGACATGATGACTAAGCAAATGTTTACTCAATGTACATAATTAGACATTAATGAAGCATATTTTCATAGAAAATTTGAAATCTAACTTTTTTCTAAATGTGGAAACCTACCTGTATCGGTAATGGTAATCAATACTGTTGTGTATGCAGTCTGACAAGAGAATGTTTATCTGGAGAAATATAAAGAGATCTGCTTACCTGGTAGCCATCTTGAAGGTACTGGCAGATGTGTTGCTTCATTCAAAGTCAAACTTTGTTAAAAATTCTCTGTGTGTGTGTAAACAGTCCTTCAAAAATGTTGCAGACATCAGTCATGCACACTTAATTTTCCACAATTTTTTCATTATTATTATACATGAATATTCAGTTAATATTTTTTCTGTCATTTGAAACATCGAGTAGAACATCCATTTATTTTTTTCGGAATATTTTCATTTGACTCTGTGGTGGCTTTCTAGCCACCGCCGATCCACTTTTCATTTTCCATTTGTGCTGTCTTTGTCTTATCACACCTGGCTTCACTCAACCAATTACTTGTTTATTATTTAACCCTCTGTTCCCCATGTTGTGTTTGTGAGTGATTGTTTATTGTAATTCGGTCCGTCTTTGTGGTCTCGGTATGTTACTTACTTGTTCCTAACCAGTTGTATTTTTTTGTTATTTTCTTTACGTTGTTTGTCACTTTTTTTTCTTTCTTATTTTGTACATAATGTTGCTGCTACTGTCTCTTATGACCGAATATAACTTCTGGACATCAGAACTGAGATCACCCTCCATTTGGCAAATCTGACCATAATTCTATCATCCTGCATACAAGCAAAAATTAAAGCAGGAAGCACCAGTGACTAGATCAATACAAAAATGGTCAGATGAAGCAGATGCTAAGATTTTTCAACGCCGATACCGATTATTGGAGGACCAAAAAAGCCTATACCGATTAATCGGCCATTTTTATTTTATTTATTTGTAATAATGACAATTACGACAATACAGAATTTACGACAATACACTTATTTTAACTTAATCATCAATAAAAATCAATTTAGCCTCAAATAAATAATGAAACATGTTCAATTTGGAGAGAGAGGCAGGTGGTTATTGCGTTGAACTAGTTAACTGTAAGGTTGCAAGATTGGATCCCCCGAGCTGACAAGGTGAAAATCTGTCATTCTGCCCCTGGACAAGGCAGTTAACCCACTGTTCCTAGGCCGTCATTGAAAATAAGAATGTGTTCTTAACTGACTGGTCAAGTGAAATATAGGTTTAAAAAAAATATATATATATATATATTTCTTTTTTAAATAAAAAAATAATTTACAAAAATTTTGGCAAAAATTGGTGTCCAAAAATACAGATTTCCGATTGTTATGAAAACTTGAAAATCGGCCCTAATTAATCGGCCATTCCGATTAATCGGCCAACCTCTAATACATACCCCAACCAGAACCCATGGATTACAGGCAACATCCACACTGACCTAAAGGCTAGAGCTGCCGCTTTCAAGGAGTGGGACTCTAACCCAGAAGCTTATAAGAAATCCCACTATGCCCTCCGACGAAACATCAAACAGTCAAAGCGTCAATTCAGGACTTAGATTGAATTGTACTACACCGGCTCTGACGCTCGTCAGATGTGGCAGGGCTTGCAAACTATTACAGACTACAAAGGGAAGCACAGCCGAGAGCTGCCCAGTAACACGAGCCTACCAGGCGAGCTAAACTACTTCTATGCTCGCTTCGAGGCAAATAACACTGAAACATGCATGAGAGCTGTAGTCAATGAACAACATTCTCACATAGGTGCTACTTTTGTCCAGGTGGGAAAGGGCAGTGTCAAGTGTAATAGAGATGGTGTCATCTGTTGATTTGTTTTGGAGTGAACAAGGTTAAGGGCAGAGAAGCTTGTTTGACACTAAGAAAGCTTTGTTGTAGAGCTTTTAACACAAAATCCAGGGAGGGGCCAGCTGAGTATAAGACTATTATCTGCATATAAATGGATGAGAGTGCTTCCTACTACCTGAGCTATGTTGTTGACGTAAATTGGAAAGAGTATGGGGTCTAGGATCGAGGTACACCCTTGATGACAGGCAGTGGCTGTGGCAGCAGATGTTCTGAATTTACACACTGCACTCTTTGAGAGTGGTAGTTAGCAAACCAGGCCAAAGGCCCCTCAGAGACACCAATACTCCTTAGCCGACCAACAAGAATGGAAAGGTCTATCGTATCAAAAGCATTGGACAAGTCAATAAAATAGCAGCACAGAATTGCTTAGAATCAAGGGCAATAACATAATTTAGGACCTTTAAGGTTGCAGTGACACATCAATAACGTGAGCAGAAACTGGTTTGCATACCAGAGAGAACACTATAGACATCAAGAAAGCCAGTTAGTTGATTACTGACACGTTTTTCCAACACTTTTGATAAACAGGGCAAGATAGAAATTGGCCTATAATAACAGTTAGGATCAACTTGATCTCTCCATTTAAATAAAGGATGTACGTGGCTGCTTTCCAAGCAATGGAAATCTCCCCAGAGAGGAGAGAGGTTAAAAAGGTCAGAGATAGGCTCAGCGAATAATAGGGGCAGCACCCTTAAAGAAGAAAGGATCTAAACCATCTGACCCAGATGTTCTTTTGGGTCAAGTTTAAGGAGCTCCTTTAGCACCTCAGACTCAGTGACCGACTGTAGGGAGAAACTGTGTGGCAGAGCGGTGAAAAAGGAGGGAGGAGCATCAGGGCTAGTCGCATTAGAAGGGGTGGGAGATGAAGTGTTGGATGGGCAAGGAGGCATGGCTGAGTCAAATATGAATCTTGACTTTATCAAGTGGTGATTATAAAACTCAGCCATGTACATCTTGCCAGTAACAACCACATAATCAACATTAAGGGACATGGGTAGCTGTGAGGAGGAGGGTTTATTCTCCAGATCTTTCACCATTTTCCAGAACTTCTTGGGGTTAGACCCATAGAGAGAGAACTGCTCCTTGAATAACTAACTTTGGCCTTCCGGATAGCCTAAATGCACTTATTTCTTATTTGCCTGAATGACAGGATTTGTGTGCCGAGCTTTTCACCAAATGGTGTTCTTGAGGTGGAGTAACTCTGCCAGATCACGGTCGAACCAGGGCCTGAACTTGTTTTTCATTTATTTATGGGGGCGTACTTGTTAACAATATCACTGAAAAGATTTAAAAAAGAAGGTCCAAGCATTTTCAGAGGGGATCAAGCTTATTCTATTAGTTCCACCACCCACACATGCAATGACATCTCCTGGTTTCAACGATGTTTCTAGAGACAATATCTCTCTCTTCATCACTAAATACCTAGGTTTACCTCCACTGTATTCACATCCTACCATACATTTGTCTGTACATTATACCTTGATGCTATTTTATCGCCCCCAGAAACCTCCTTTTACTCTATGTTCCAGACGTTCTAGACGACCAATTCTCATAGCTTTTAGCCGTACCCTTATTCTACTCCTCCTATGTTCCTCTGGCGATGTAGAGGTGAATCCAGGCCCTGCAGTGCCTAGCTCCACTCCTATTCCCCAGGCGCTCTCTTTTGACGACTTCTGTAACCGTAATAGCCTTGGTTTCATGCATGTTAACATTAGAAGCCTCCTCCCTAAGTTTGTTCTATTCACTGCTTTAGCACACTCTGCCAACCCGGATGTTCTAGCTGTGTCTGAATCCTGGCTTAGGAAGACCACCAAAAACTCAGACATTTTAATTCCAAACTACAACATTTTCAGACAAGATAGAACTGCCAAAGGGGGCGGTGTTGCAATCTACTGCAAAGATAGCCTGCAGAGTTCTGTCCTACTATCCAGGTCTGTACCCAAACAATTTGAACTTCTACTTTTAAAAATCCACCTCTCTAAAAACAAGTCTCTCACCGTTGCCGCCTGCTATAGACCACCCTCTGCCCCCAGCTGTGCTCTGGACACCATATGTGAACTGATTGCCCCCCATCTATCTTCAGAGTTCGTGCTGCTAGGCGACCTAAACTGGAACATGCTTAACACCCCAGCCATCCTACAATCTAAACTTGATGCCCTCAATCTCACACAAATAATCAATGAACCTACCAGGTACCTCCCCAAAACCTTAAACACGGGCACCCTCATAGATATCATCCTAACCAACTTCCCCTCTAAATACACCTCTGCTGTCTTCAACCAAGATCTCAGCGATCACTGCCTCATTGCCTGCATCCGTAATGGGTCAGCGGTCAAACGACCTCCACTCATCATTGTAAAACGCTCCCTGAAACACTTCTGCGAGCAGGCCTTTCTAATCGACCTGGCCGGGGTATCCTGGAAGGATATTGATCTCATCCCGTCAGTAGAGGATGCCTGGATATTTTTTTTAAATGCCTTCCTAACCATCTTAAATAAACATGCCCCATTTAAGAAATTTAGAACCAGGAACAGATATAGCCCTTGGTTCTCCCCAGACCTGACTGCCCTTAACCAACACAAAAACATCCTATGGCGTTCTGCATTAGCATCGAACAGCCCCCGTGATATGCAGCTGTTCAGGGAAGCTAGAAATCATTATACACAGGCAGTTAGAAAAGCCAAGGCTATCTTTTTCAAGCAGAAATTTGCTTCCTGCAACACTAACTCAAAAAAGTTCTGGGACACTGTAAAGTCCATGGAGAATAAGAACACCTCCTCCCAGCTGCCCACTGCACTGAAGATAGGAAACACTGTCACCACTGATAAATCCACCATAATTGAGAATTTCAATAAGCATTTTTCTACGGCTGGCCATGCTTTCCACCTGGCTACTCCTACCCCGGACAACAGCACTGCACCCCCAACAGCAACTCGCCCAAGCCTTCCCCATTTCTCCTTCTCCCAAATCCATTCAGCTGATGTTCTGAAAGAGCTGCAAAATCTGGACCCCTACAAATCAGCCGGGCTAGACAATCTGGACCCTTTCTTTCTAAAATTATCTGCCGAAATTGTTGCCACCCCTATTACTAGCCTGTTCAACCTCTCTTTCGTGTCGTCTGAGATTCCCAAAGATTGGAAAGCAGCTGCGGTCATCCCCCTCTTCAAAGGGGGGGACACTCTTGACCCAAACTGCTACAGACCTATATCTATCCTACCGTGCCTTTCTAAGGTCTTCGAAAGCCAAGTCAACAAACAGATTACCGACCATTTCGAATCTCACCATACCTTCTCTGCTATGCAATCCGGTTTCAGAGCTGGTCATGGGTGCACCTCAGCCACGCTCAAGGTCCTAAACGATATCTTAACCGCCATCGATAAGAAACATTACTGTGCAGCCGTATTCATTGATCTGGCCAAGGCTTTCGACTCTGTCAATCACCATATCCTCATCGGCAGACTCGACAGCCTTGGTTTCTCAAATGATTGCCTCGCCTGGTTCACCAACTACTTCTCTGATAGAGTTCAGTGTGTCAAATCGGAGGGTCTGCTGTCCGGACCTCTGGCAGTCTCTATGGGGGTGCCACAGGGTTCAATTCTTGGACCGACTCTCTTCTCTGTATACATCAATGAGGTCGCTCTTGCTGCTGGTGAGTCCCTGATCCACCTCTACGCAGACGACACCATTCTGTATACTTCCGGCCCTTCTTTGGACACTGTGTTAACAACCCTCCAGGCAAGCTTCAATGCCATACAACTCTCCTTCCGTGGCCTCCAATTGCTCTTAAATACAAGTAAAACTAAATGCATGCTCTTCAACCGATCGCTACCTGCACCTACCCGCCTGTCCAACATCACTACTCTGGACGGCTCTGACTTAGAATACGTGGACAACTACAAATACTTAGGTGTCTGGTTAGACTGTAAACTCTCCTTCCAGACCCATATCAAACATCTCCAATCCAAAGTTAAATCTAGAATTGGCTTCCTATTTCGCAACAAAGCATCCTTCACTCATGCTGCCAAACATACCCTTGTAAAACTGACCATCCTACCAATCCTCGACTTTGGCGATGTCATTTACAAAATAGCCTCCAATACCCTACTCAGCAAATTGGATGCAGTCTATCACAGTGCAATCCGTTTTATCACCAAAGCCCCATATACTACCCACCATTGCGACCTGTACGCTCACGTTGGCTGGCCCTCGCTTCATACTCGTCGCCAAACCCACTGGCTCCATGTCATCTACAAGACCCTGCTAGGTAAAGTCCCCCCTTATCTCAGCTCGCTGGTCACCATAGCATCTCCCACCTGTAGCACACGCTCCAGCAGGTATATCTCTCTAGTCACCCCCAAAACCAATTCTTTCTTTGGCCGCCTCTCCTTCCAGTTCTCTGCTGCCAATGACTGGAACGAACTACAAAAATCTCTGAAACTGGAAACACTTATCTCCCTCACTAGCTTTAAGCACCAACTGTCAGAGCAGCTCACAGATTACTGCACCTGTACATAGCCCACCTATAATTTAGCCCAAACAACTACCTCTTTCCCAACTGTATTTAATTTGAATTTATTTATTTATTTTGCTCCTTTGCACCCCATAATTTTTTATTTCTACTTTGCACATTCTTCCATTGCAAAACTACCATTCCAGTATTTTACTTGCTATATTGTATTTACTTTGCCATCATGGCCTTTTTTGCCTTTACCTCCCTTCTCACCTCATTTGCTCACATTGTATATAGACTTGTTTATACTGCATTATTGACTGTATGTTTGTTTTTACTCCATGTGTAACTCTGTGTCGTTTTATCTGTCGAACTGCTTTGCTTTATCTTGGCCAGGTCGCAATTGTAAATGAGAACTTGTTCTCAACTTGCCTACCTGGTTAAATAAAGGTAAAATAAAAAAAATAAAAAAAAATCTATACCAATTTACAGAAGCTCGGTCATGAAGGAAGGCTTGCTCATTAAAGTTTTTCAGCAAGTGTCTATGACAAATCAGGACAGGTTTAGCTGAGCAGCCATTACGAACGCAGGCCGTAAAACAGTGATCATTAAGGTCATTACAGAAAACACCAGACGGATTCCTATCAGGACTATTTGAGGATAACATCAAGGAGAGTAGCATTTTCTGGGTGTTTGGAGTCATACCTTGTGGGATTGGTAATAATCTGAGAGAGCTTTAGGGAGTCCCATTGTTTTAAGACTTGGTCAAGTGGTTAAAGCATGTCCCAGTTTAGGTCATCTAGCAGGACAGATTCAGACTGAGTGGGGCCAGGAGAGAGCATAGGGCAGGTAGGGTACAGGTCGGTGCTGATGGTGGCTCAGCCAACAGATCATATGATGCAGTACTTCCCTGAGGGTTGCGGGTAGCAGGGCAGCAGAGTTTCTGTATTGAAACTATCTATTGACCCGCACTGTATCCACATGACCTGGTTGTCAGCCGCTGGTGGTGGTTTCACAGATGGATGAACACAGTCTCTCTGTACACAGTCTCTTTGCATAGCTGACTGGCCGCCTGGCCGCCCGCCCACTGGTCCGGAGTAAAAACACAGCCCAGGGCGGCAGCAGTGGAGCACTGTGAGGAAAGGGGGAATGCCAAGGCAGTGGAGGGAAAAGGGCAGATCGAACAGAGGATGAGTGGAGAGGGGGATGACAGTATGAAAGACAAGGCACTCGCCAGCCAGCTCAGGCATCGCTGATTGATAGGTGATCCATTCAATCCCATCTCCCCTTTTACAGACACTCTTATGGCCATAGAAATGCAAGGCCTTGCAGTCTGAGTTAAAAAGTATCTTAACTTCATCCTGCACTGGCATTGGATTAGTGATTATATATATGTATGTCCTCTTATGAAAAACCTAAATCTGTTTTGCAGTGCATCCAATAAGAACTTTGGTAATTCACTCACCCTTTCTCTGAGTCTTCATCTAATATCATTGTCTTTGTGTATCTTCTTAGTATAAAGTAGCTTCATCCTGAACTTACTTTGAACTGTAGCCTACTGTACATACTGTATGAAATGAGCTGCCAGACTAAAGCACTGATTCATTCTCATTGAGCCCAGCATTTCAACAGAGGCCCTGTGTGTGTGTAAATATGTATTGGCAGTTATCTGCTCTGCTGTGGATTAAAAGCTTACAAAAGTACAGTACTCTCAAAGTAATTCTCTCTGTCCTTCATGGACGTTTCTTTGTTGCCAGAGACTACATGTAAGGCAGAGTAGGTCATCATATTCAGAAGTTCTCATTAAAGTCAACTATACATCCACAGTTCTTTTTTGCTTCTCTACATTTCTGTAAGACACATAGACAATACATGTGCTACAACCACATAGACGGGGCAGCTGCATCTGTCAAACTGCACAGTCAGATGATCTGAAACATCACCACACCCTCTATTTGCTGGGAAGCACACCACAGGAGGCTGGTGGCACCTTATTGGGGAGGATGAGCTCCTGGTAATGACTGGATGGGAATTAGTGGAACGGTATGCAATACATCAAAGACAGCTTCCATGTTTTTGATGCTATACCATTCGCTCCGTTCCAGACATTATTATGAGCCCTCCTCCATTCAGCAGCTTCCACTGATGCATACACAGTAATCGCTGGTTTCAGAAGACATATTTGAGAGAGAGAGACCAGCGCAAATCAAAGCACCCCAGACAGTGCTCTTTGGACAAGGGCTATTTAGTGCACCAGGCTATGAGATCAATCTAGAACAGATGATATCAATATATCACTGTGATTATAGTGTAACGATCATCGTATGAAGGAGTGGACCAAAACAAAGCGTGGTAAGTGTTCATGATAAATTTAATACTCAAAACACACACAAAAAATAACATGGAGGAAAAACCGAAACAGTCCTGTCAGGTGCAGACACTAAACAGAAAACAACTACCCACAAAACCCAAACGAAAAAGGACAACTTATATATGATCCCCTGGACTGTGAAGGCGCACAGTCCTGTGGAGGTGCACTGGAGGCCTGATGCGTGGGACCGGTACAGGTGGCACCTGGATGATGACACTCACCTCAGGGCGAGGAGGCACAGGACGTACTGGACTGTTGAGGCGCACTGGAGGTCTAAAGGGTAGAGCTGGCACAACCCATCCTGGCTGGATGTTTATTTTTGCCCTGCAAATGCGGGGCTCTGGCACCGGTCGCACTGGGCTGTGCAGACGCACCAGAGACACTGCGCAGAGCTGGCGCAGGATATCCTGGTCCAAGTAGACCAGGAGCGTTGAGCCGGCACCATCCGTCCTGGCTGGATGCCCATTCTAGCTCGGCCAATGCGGGGAGCTGGAATAAAGCGCACCGGGCTATGAATAGGCACTGGAGACACTGTGCGCATCACTGCATAACACGGTGCCTGACCAGCCACACTGACTCTGTCACTCTCCTCGTGTGCCCCCCCAAAAAATCTTTTTGGAGCTGCCTCTCGGGTTTCCGTGCTAGCTGTGTCCCCTCGTATCGTTGCCATTCCTCTTTCGCTGTTTCCACCTGTTTCCATGGCAGGGTCTTGTCCCCTGCCATAACCTCCTCCCAGGTCCAGGATGTCCTCCACTCGCTTTTCTCCCAGGCCCAGGATCTCTGCTCCTCTTGACCACGCTGCTTGGTCCTTTTTAGGTGGGTAGTTCTGTAGCGATCGTCGTATGAAGGAGTGGACCAAAACGCAGTGTGGTAAGTGTTCATGATAAATGTAATACTCAAAACACACGAACAAAATAACTAAGATAGAAAACCGAAACAGTCCTGTCAGGTGCAGACACTAAACCGAAAACAACTACTCACAACACCCAAATGAAAAAGGACAACTTATATATGATCCCCAATCAGAGACAATGATAGACAGCTGCCTCTGATTGGGAACCACACCAACATAGAAATAAAGAAACTAGAATGCCCACCCTAATCACACCTTGGCCTTGACCAAAATAGAGAATAAAAACCTCTATGGCCAGGCCGTGACATAGAGTATACACTCAATATATAATGGCACCAAATAGCTTATGGACAATATAAACGAGTCCAGCATTTCATTTGATTGCCATTAATAACCTTTACTGTAAATCTGTCTGGAGGCAGGTATTTTCAGTGCTGCCAGCCTGCCAGGGAGATTGACTCTCATCCTGCAGGGATATGTCTACACTATTAGAAAAAAATGTGCCAACTAGAACATTAAAGGGTTCTTTGGCTGTCCCCATAGCAAAACCTTTTGAAGAACCCTTTTTGGTAGCAGGTAGAACCCTTTAGGTTCCAGGTAGAACCCTTTTGGGGGTTCTATCTGGAACCAAAAAGGGTTATCCTAAGGGGACAGCCGAAGAACCAATTGGACCCCTTTTTTCAAAGAGTGTATTGTCCAGCTCCCATTTGGGAATTTAGGAACGTTTGCTCTGACACATCAGCAGGCAATTGTTTTAAAACACATGCTAGCTGGAGAATCTTCAGTTTATGAGAAGGAAAAAAAAGAATATAACAGTCTTAACTAGGGAATATCACATGGCCAAGAAAGGATCAGGACCCTATTCAAAAGCAATGTTCCCTATAATGTTTTTCGACATTGAGCCATTTTCAAGTCTACTGAGCGCAACTTCCTGCGCGTTTACTGTGAACACTGACACGGAACCCAAACCGGCTGCGCTTGTTCGCCATCGTGCGCTATCGTGCATAAATGCATTCCCCCCCCCCCCCACACCAAACGGGATCATGACACGCAGGTAAAAATATCAAAACAAACTCTCAAAATTACATTAATTTGGGGACAGGTCGAAAATCATTAAACATGTATGGCAATTTAGCTAGTTGGCTTGCACTTGCTAGCTAACGTTAATTTGTCCGATTTAGCTAGCTTGCTGTTGCTAGCTAATTTGTCCTGGGATATAAACATTGAGTTGTTATTTTATCTGAAATGCACAAGGACCTCTACTCCAACAATTAATCCACACATAAAACGGCCAACCGAATCGTTTCTAGTTTAATTTATATGGTGATCGCATCTAAACTTTCATTGTATTACCACTACCGGCAAAACAGTTAATCTTTCAGTCACCCACGTGGGTATAACCAATGAGGAGATGGCACGTGCTTCTATAAACCAATGAGGAGATGGGAGAGGCAGGACTTTCAGCGCGATCTGCGTCAGAAATAGGAATGAGTTCTATTTTAGCCCTTGGCGTCGCAGACGCTCATTGGCGCACGTGAGCAGTGTGGGTGCAATAATTGAATAACATGGATTTCTACATTTATTTTGCAAGTTCGCACACGCGAAGTGTCCAGTCTGGGCAGCATGTGAGGTTGTGCACGCTTTAAGTTACAGTTTTAACAGTGGCCAAGTAGGCTACTGTGGTTATTTGATCATAATGTAGGCCTACAGGAGTGGTCTACCATCAAAAACAATAGAGAAAAATACATCCCATAATATTTTAGCATGTAAATAGCTGTTCTAACATTCAGCCTACAGTAGCAGCAAATGTGTGGTATTCAATGTAGGCCTACATGAGATTAAAAAAAAAAAACATACAGGGCTTGACATTAAAAACCTCTGGGATATGTGGGACTGTAGCGTCCCACCTGGCAAACATCCAGTGAAAATGCAGAGCGCGAAATTCAAATAAATGACTATAAAAATTAAACTTCCATGAAATCACACATTCAATATACCAAATTAAAGCTACACTTGTTGTGAATCCAGCCAACGTGTCAGATTTTAAAAATGCTTTACGGCGAAAGCAAACGATGCTATTATCTGAGGATAGCACCCCAGTAAACAAAGACAGACAAGCATTTTTCAACCCTCCAGGCGCGCAGAAATAAAGATATAATTCATGACTTACCTTTGACAAGCTTCTTCTATTGGCACTCCAATATGTCCCATAAACAAATGGTCCTTTTGTTCGATTAATTCCGTCGATATATATCCAAAATGTCCATTTATTTGGCGCGTTTGATCCAGAAAAACACCGGTTCCAACTCGCTCAACATAACTACAAAAGTTACCTGTAAGCTTTGTCCAAACATTTCAAACTACTTTTGTAATACAACTTTAGGTATTTTTTTACGTAAATAATGGATAAAATTGAAGATGGGATGATCTGTGTTCAATACCGGAGGAAAACAAAGTGTAGCTAGCTTTCAGGTCACGTGCCTCTAACAAAGAGTACACTTCCCTCTAGCCTCATTCTGAACAGTGTTACTTCTTAATTTCTCAAAGGAAAAACCTCAACCAATTTCTAAAGACTGTTGACCTCCAGTGGAAACGATAGGAACCGCAAAAAGGTCCCTTAGGAATCTGGATTCCCAAGGAAAAGTCCTTGAAACGAGAGTGACCTCAAAAAAATAATAATATCTGAATGGTTTGTCCTCAGGGTTTTGCCTGCCAAATAAGTTCTGTTATAGTCACAGACATAATTCAAACAGTTTTAGAAACTTCAGAGTGTTTCTATCCAAATCTACTAATATGCATATCTTAGCTTCTGGGCATGAGTGGCAGACAGTTTAATTTGGGCACGCTTTTCATTCAAAATTCCAAATGCTGCGCCCTATCCTAGAGAAGTTATTAAGGAGGTGACTGAAGATGTTGTGTTGTTTGATGCAAGAAACCATTTTACAAAATACAATTATTATTATTCTATACCATTATTACAGAGAATCAGACAAATTATGCTACCCTCTGCCTATTGGCTATTTAGCTTATTCAAGATCATCTCAAAATACAACACTGTCACTTTAAGACATAAAAAAAGGTCATTAACTGACCCACTTTTCATAGATAGCTAAAAATGTACACATTTTATGCTCTCATAGGAAGCAACCACTCCCTCATCGTTGACTAGAAATGAGCTGTAACTGGGCTAATAACTCACTAACTAGCAAAGAATATGAACAAATCTGCACAAGTGGCAACATTACAGCTCTTACTTTGATCTCAAAACAAGCGCATCTACTTGCGACTGCTCATGCTGTAAAAACAGTCCAGTTCATATTGAATGGCACAGATAGCAATGGCTATTTGCATATAGGTCTACTGCAGCTCTGATTGGTTACGTTAAACCGGTCTGTGTAGATTACAGGCCTTGATTGTCAATACAATAGAATCCTACTCTGATGCGCTCTGCCTACAAGAACATCTCTTGTAGTTAGTTTTGCATACTAAATATTGAATAATTCGTTTTGTTTCAGTATGTTACGTTGAAAGTGGCTAATTTTGCATTGATTTGAGCACAATTCCCACAGTAGAGTGAAACGATGATAGTGTTCACTAAAGGGGAAAAACTAGAAAGTTTAATGAAGTTCAATCTTGTGCTCTCTGTGCAGGCTGATATTTCTTCTGTGTGGCAATCCGAGGGAAGCTGCACTCCCACTAATGTGTGCAACTTAGAGGGAACATTACTCATAAGTAATATTGTGTATTTTCCCTACAGAGTGTTTGACTACCAGCGTGTCCCAGCCTCCGTAATGCCAGTCCCAGTGGAGCCCAGCCCTATGAAACACTCCCGTGATCCCTCTTTCTCCTCCGGCCTGCACCGCTCCAGAGACAGACCACAGGGCAAGAGGAGCACACAGCGCACTGGCTCTTCCAGGGCCAAATGTAAGGAACCTCACACACTGTAACACACACACACACTCATGCACGCACACATACACAATCTGTCATACTGTGTGACTTACACACTCTTGCTCACGGCGCACTCTATGCAGTCACACACAATCCCATCTTTACCACACACAGACACACCCTCACCACACAGTACTACACTCACCACACACAGAAACACCCTCACCACACACAGACACACCACCACCACACCCAGACACACCCTCACCACATATTCCTACACTCACCACACACAGAAACACCCTCACCACACACAGAAACACCCTCACCACATACAGAAACACCCTCACCACACACAGAAACACCCTCACCACACACAGAAACACCCTCACCACACACAGACACACCCTCACCACACAGTCCTAAACTCACCACACACAGTCCCACCCTCACCACTCATAGAAACACCTTCACCATACACAGTCCCACCTTCACCACACACAGTCCAACCCTCACCACATAAAGTCCCACCCTCACCACGAACAGTCCCACCCATAAAAACAGCTCATTACAGGGAGAATGTAATCTGTGCATGTGCAGTGAACGTTTTATCTGGAGTGTGTGAGCCTATGAATCCATGTGGGAGTGTGTGTATTGTAAACCTGAATGTTCCTCCCTGTGTAATGTCATCCCTACATGGGGAACAGCAGCGCTGGGAGCCCATAGTACAGGGAGTGGCACCAGATGGTCTCTTCATTAAAAGCTCTCTGCTCCTTCCACTACCAAGCCTACCATACCCAGTCTAGCAGCATGCTGCAATTATACCAAGTTAATAGTGCATAACAAATAAGAATTGTTTATACTAGTTTATTACAAGCCTTAATAGTTTTTACTGCCAGCCCATCAGAGGGAAATTAGATTGTAGCTGCAGAGGTCGAACAGCTTTTAACAGCAAAGAGTTTCAGGGTTGTGATATGAATGTTCCAATACAGACCATAGGCTACTGGAGAGAGATGCTAAGGGAGACGGTGCTTACAGTGATGGCATGAATGACAAGACAAAGTGGATGATAATTAAGGGAGACACGATTGCCGATTACCCAGGCCCGATTGCTTCTGCCAAATGTAAAGCCTGGCCCTGCTCGAAACCAGAAATAACTGTTAGTAAATCTGTTAGCTGCCCCTCTATCGCACACGCTCCCTGCGCGCAGACAGCTCACTCTGCTTATGGCGGCTCTGAGGCGGTAACCATAGCAACGGCTCTGCTTGGGCTACTCTGCTCAATGAAGAGACGTGAGACCAGTGAGCTGTTAGCTACTTTTCAGCACTCTAAACTCCAACATTATTATTTTCTGTGAAATAATCTCTCCTGTCTTATATTTGACAAGGTTGAAGCATCTTCTGACACAATGTTATGATCTTATTCAGATATGGCTGTACTGCGCAGCAGAGCACGAGCAAATGGCTCAGCTTCAAAATGTTAGTGATACACTATATACACAAAAGTATGTGGACACCCCTTCAAATTAGTGGATTTGGCTATTTCAGCCACACCCTTACTGACTGGTGTATAAAATCTAGCAAACAGTCCTGCAATTTCCATTGACAAACATTGGCAATAGAATGGCCTTACTGAAAAGCTCAGTGACTTTCAACGTGGCACCATCATAGGATGTCATCTTTCCAACAAGTCCATTCGTCAAATTCCTGTCCTGCTAGAGCTGCCTCGGTCAACTGTAAGTGCTGTTATTGTGAAGTGGAAACGTCTTGGAGTAACAATGGCTCAGTTGCGAAGTGGTATGCCCCACAAGTTTACAGAATGGGACCACGAGTGCTGAAGTGTGTAAAAATTGTCTGTCCTCGGTTGCAACATTCACTACCGAGTTCCAAAATGCCTCTGGAAGCAACGTCGTTACAAGAACTGTTCATAAAGAGCTTCATGAAATCAAACATAGTGCCAACTGTAAAGTTTGGTGGAGGAGGAATAATGGTCTGGGGCTGTTTTTCATGGTTTGGGCTAGGCCCTTTAGTTCCAGTAAAGGGAAATCTTAAAGCTAAAGTATAGAATGACATTCTAGACGATTCTGTGCTTTCAACTTTGTGGCAACAGTTGGGGGAAGGCCCTTTCCTGTTTCAGCATGATAATGCCCACGTAAACAAAGATTGGTGTGGAAGAACTTGACTGGCCTGCACAGAGCCCTGACCTCAACCCCATCGAACACCTTTGGGATGAATTGGAATGCCGACTGCGAGCCAGGCCTAATCGCCCAACATCAGCGCCCATCCTCACTAATGCTCTTGTGGCTGAATGGAAGCAAGTCCCTGCAGCAATGTCCCAACATCTAGTGGAAAGTCTTCCCAGAAGAGTGGAGGCTGTTATAGCTGCAAAGAGGCGACCAACTCCATATTAATGCCTATGGTTTTGGAATGAGATGTTCGACGAGCATACTTTTGGTCATGTAGTGTACATTTAGTGATACCTGAGCCCTCCTGTACCCTAGTTGTTGATGAAAAAACAGGCCCTAACCCCATGTATAATGTCGGGCAGGTTGGACTAGGGTCGGGGTAGCAGAGCTCTAGTCTGTTTCTACACTATTAAACCCCTCTGGGCCCAATCCTTTTTTAAGACCTACACTCATACATTTATATCAATTGGAGATTTGTGCGAAAGAGGATTAATCCGTATCTCCCTTTCTCTTACTCTCTCCCACTCTCGTTCTGCAGTGAAGATGGCAGAGCTACTGGCCATAAAGCGGGAGTTGACTCTGATCAAGGTGCAGATTGACGAACTGCTCGACAGCGTGGACAAGATGGACAGACAGAGGAAGGACCACTCAGGTAGAGGAGAGCTGGGCTGGAGGCTGGGGAGATTGTTTTATACTATCTCTTCATTGGAAGCTTAACTTTGAGAATTTCTCAGATTCTTTAGTGCTACATATGATACATTATTTCTAATGCTCTTGATAAGAGCTAACTGGAGGGGAAACATATTATTCATTGATGAGAGTAAAGAAAATCTATTCATCATCAGATTGTTGGCCCATTATGACTCCTATTTATTATCGATTGGGACATCTTGCATCAGTGAGCACTGCATCCAAAATGTTGTGTACAGGATTGCCAGGTTGACTAATGTGGCGCTATCTGCAACGACAGGAGTAAAAACAAACACTGTTAAAATCAGGGCTATATTTGCCATGGAAAGCTGAGATGCACTGAAAACAGAGCCTACTGTACTATTACTGACACACTGTCTCTGTGTGTGTGTGTGTGTGTGTGTGTGTGCGTGCATGCGTGTGTCTGTGGTCCAGATTCACCTCCTACCCAGGAGGGCAGTGTGTCGGACTCAGTGAGCAGTCTGGAAGATTCTCCCGTCAGCCTCCCACACAGACAGAGGGAGAGCCCAGAGCCTGGAGAGGCCAGCGATGATGACCAACACCTTCAACACTACCAGCGCCACTGCAGGGTAAACAATACATCATTCTGCCTCCCTCTACTGGAGACACAACACACCTGCACCACCAGTAACTACTGTGTGGGCTGTTTGTCAAAGTTTTCTGAAAGTCAATATTTTTGCATATTAGCTGTCACTGTTGGTTGTCATAGTTATCTAAAAGTGGGTGTCTGTCATTGAAGAAAGAGAGCAAGATATTGGTAGAACAATAATTGATTATTTAGTAGCTTATTGTCATTTTTTCAAGAGTAATTATCTGCAATCACAGCCAAGTGTCTGCCTACCTGTCTGACACAATAAGGGTTCTGGTTCTGTTCCACTGTTCATTATCTATGCCAGGCCGTGAGTCCGACATGCTCACTGAGTCCGACACACTGCATGTTGGCATGTATTGTCATGAATCTTGTCCCAGAGGCAGCTCTGCAGCCACGAAGTCATAAATCTGATTTTAAACCTAACCTTAACCACACTGATAACCCTAACCAAAAGGTGATTTGTTTTTTACATGAATTCTGAAGATATAGGCAATTTTTACTTTTCAGCAGGCCCATCTAGTGGAAAATCACTCAATGTTGCCTACAGGGCAAGATTCATGACAATTGTATTTATTTATTTGACCAGGCAAGTCAGTTAAGAACAAATTCTTATTTTCAATGACGGCCTAGGAACAGTGGGTTAACTGCCTTGTTCAGGGGCAGAACGACAGATTTTTACCTTGTCAACTCAGGAATTCGATCTTGCAACCTTCCGGTTATTAGTCCAACACTCTAACCACTAGGCTACCTGCCGCCAATAAACCTCAACCTGCGGCTGTGTGGGCTGAGCTGTAGGTGGGTTCACCAGGTGAGTCATTGTTTCTCTGACAGTTGAGGGGGAAGGGGGAGGAAGATGGAAGGTATGAATAGAGCAGAAGATTGTTAACCAGACAACCACTGTACTGCATCCCAAATCTGTCTCAATGGCAAGGGGTAATACCACCTCCTAAGGTTGCCAGTCACTCATCCCTCCTAAACTTGGTTATATGCTGACATGACAAACACTGCTATATTTGCTCATCGCCATTTAGAAACCATCACTTTCACCAATCAAAAAGTGATCTCCAAAATTACCACAGCTGGGCATTTGATTAAGTTGATTTTGTTGGTCGATTAAAATATCCTGATTGCGCTGTGACTGTAATTCTCCATCTGTGCATCTCTTTAAAGTCTTCTCTCTGTCTTTTGGTTTCTCAGATAAATAACCATCAATCTGATCTGGAGGATGACATGTGAGGAGATCAGGTGTGTATGGCTAATGAAGGTGATTTGACAGAACTATATCACAAAAAAAAGTATTGTTTGCATTGAAATGCTGTGTAATAAGTATAGGTTAATATATTGTGATATCGAGGTGCTTATGTTGTTGAAAATGGTCTCGAATCATAATGTACATGTTGTACACGTGAATTATTGAATGGTGTAGATGACCAGGTGTCCTTCAGTCTTGGTGATGATGTATTTTTAATTAGGAAAACTTGATGTTGATTTTAAGACCAATGATGGAATGTACAGTACATTAACTTGAAACTGCACTCGCACTGTAGCACTTTTGTACTTTGTAAAGCAATTTAATGATCTTGAGGATTATGTGATCCTCATAATGTTTAATGTCTGTTTTATGTGGTGAAGCCGAAAACAAATTTCCACATTGAGGGGACCAATAAAGTTTTTTAAATGTAAATTCTCCATCTTCTCACTTTTACTCACTCTAGACTCAAGGACCTCAGTGACAGCAGCACACAGAGATGGAGGGGGATTGAAGTGAAAGGAGGCGTGTTCATCTCTAATCACAGTCAACACGGACACAACCCTCAAATAAATATACTGTTCATTACAAAGTAGAGCTGGGGCGATAAACCGGAAATTATCAACAACAACCATACCGATCACTTATCACAGGCATTTTGCTGATATCGTTCATTACGATAAGTAGCCTATACTAGAGAAATGTGAAGTTTGAAATGAATTAAGTTTGCTAAAATGGGTGATAGTCAATGGGACAATTGATGGCTACAACCATCAAACTAGTAGTAGTAGTTTAAAGGATAATAAAAAAACTGGTGTACATCAATGTTAAAAACGTATCATTCTATTTATCGTAATTGCATCAATTCAGGCAATTTTTCGCGATATGGATTTGGTCCATATCGCACAGCTGTATTACAATGTTGGATCATCAGTGAATTGTTTTGTTTGATGAATAGGACATATCTCCCTGGTTACCCTCGGTTCCTTTATCACAGTTAGATTCTGCTCACCTTCGTGTCTCCATCTCTCCTTTAAAACAGGTTCCTACTGACTTATGGGCCCAACCAAATATGGCAGCTTTTTAAAAAAGTGTAGTCTCTTGCGAAAGGGGACTGACAACCAGTGGTGGTTCTATGGCTCCCTGGGTGAACCCCCCCACCCTTCAGCAAATCCTATATCACACAAATACACAAATAGAATAACACACTTAAAAAGAAGAGAACCGGATTATTACACTATTGCACTTCAAACAAGAAACACACAAATTAAATTGCAAAACTAATTGCATTAGTACTGTACAAAGTTAGAGGTGCGCTATTTGATAGATTCCCCCGCTCCTCCTACCTCGGGTTTACAGTGGGGAGACCTGACGTCAACCTACCCCGCCCCCCTCCCCATCTCGTACTTCTGAGTGGGAGACCTTCCCAGGCAGTAGGCTGCCTAGCTCACAAACTAGAATCAGGGCGCCCACTCCGACAAGGTTAATTGACCCACAGTCCCACACGGCGACATTATATAATTGACGTGACGAGCAAATGAGCGATAGAAAATCGATCGCGCAAATGTCACCATTCAGAATTATTTTATTTTTTGTGTGTAAAATGCCGCCATGTCTTCTATGCCCAAATCCGCCACTGCGGATATGCTTCAGACAGACCGACAACTACATTTTCTCTCAGATTAGAGATAAGGATTTGCAATGCTGTTTGCCACTTACTGTATCCAGTTCGCCACATAATTGGAATGTGTAATAAATCAATTCATATAAAAAGCCATTCAAGATTTACCAGGCATAGGCCAACAGTGTCAGGCATCTACACTACCTGTGCGTTCTCCTAATCTTTCCATATGTGTCTCTACCAATTTCCCAGTGTCCACATTAATAAAGACTGTCAGTGTGATAACAGCTGTCTGCATGGTGTTATCACTGGGCTTGTAATCACCATGCCTGTTGTCATTATTTGAAGCTAGCCATGTTTGGAACTAACAAAGTGGTGCCCCTATAGAACCCCAGGGACCAGTGTGCATGGGGTTATGGCTTTGGTGAATTAGTGTTTGACTGATTGAGAAACTTGATTATGAACCTAGAGGAGTCACTGCTGTTGTTTAAGAATGGGTACTGCCCTCCCCTCACTGTCCCCACTGTAGAAGGGAGATATGTACATGTACAGTAGATGTTGAGTACTTATAAACCAAACCACCATGTTTTGTCATTGTCAATGACTTGAGGAGGGATTTGGTTGATTGAGTTATTTTGGGAACCATTACGGCTGGTGTCAAACTTAGGGGGTGCTTCAATGTCACAACTGAACTATTGTTCATTGTAAGTAGTCATAACAATTGTCAATAATGCTAACGTTACTGTATAACGTTCTACTCATAGAAATGTATTCTGTTTCTATGGTTTTACTATACCATGGTGATTGTTTGAAAACAACAGTTGAAAAAAGTACATTTCACTTTCTAAGCAGCAAGAAAATGATTCAAGACTGTTTTTATGTACTCTGAAAAAAGAAAGAACATTGAAGATATGATGATCCCTTATACAACTTGATGAATTGACTTACAATTGACATTTTTCTTGTTATATTCCCATTCATTCATTATATAAAACATTTTGCTTTTACTTTGCGTTATTATATAGTAGGGCTGTCAGAGTTAATCAGTTAACTCGAGTTAACTTTTTATAATTTTAGTGCACTTTTTAAAATCGTGATTAATCGCATTGAAAAAAAAAAGGAAAATATCCAACATACATAAAAACAACAATGTTATGTCAAAACAAGTTGACATTGAGGTTAAGGAAAGCTTACCAGTACTTTGGACAAAATCAAGACGCCAATATTCTTAAAATGCTTTTTGTATGAACATTCTTAAAATTACAGCTCAATTTGATCAAATTCTGAATTTGAGGTTGTGATTAATCGCTGCAAATCCTGCTATTAACTCAATTGCATTTCTTAAAATCGTTTGACAGCCCTATTATGTTTAATGAAGCCAGGTGGCTCTTTGTGTTTAATAAATACTAAATGTGAACTATACATTGTGATAGTAGGCTTAGTAAATGTACAACTATGTTCATATAACTGAGTGGTTCAGTTCATTTGACCGTACATTAGAGGAGTAGCCTAGGCCTAGAAAAGTGGTAGCTTATTGATTTCCATTGTTCTCTGTACCCCACTCACTAATTCACCTGACTTGTACAGTATATTCATAAACCAAGTTGTTAACAATTAGCCCAGTGGTTTGGACATTATTATATATATATTTTTTATCTGTGGACTATTCCAATTTGATTGTGCATTGTCTCTTATCTTGTTATGGGCAATTAAGTCGGACACACAACCACAATAAACACTTTATCAACCATGTTGCCAAACTTTGTCAATATTGACAAGATTAGGAACAGTAAACTTAGGTTATTTTAGAGATAGGTCTGGTCAACCTTTGGCACCTGACGTTTGTTTGCGCATAGTGAATCCAGAGTGAGTTGCCCTCGCAAAGGATGAAAATGAACGATTACTATTCTGTCTTGTTTGATACAACTGCACTACGAGTGAGTGTTGAGACCCAAATAAACTCTAGTTTCATATTGGCTGTAGAAGTAAAACAACAAGTTATCCGCGTCGAGGAGGACTACACAGCGGCACACAAGGTCCCCTAAATCAAGCCGCAATTCTGCATTGTAACCAGGTATTTACTCATAAAACAGTTTATTAATAACATACAACAATTATTTTTTACGAAGCAACTACACTATTAATGTAGCTTAATTTGTTTAGCCTATTTATTGTGCCCAAGCAAAACCATTGAGTATAATTAAATCAAATGACGTCTCAGCAATTGACCGTCTGCCTATAGCCTACGTACTGATAATTTGGTAAAATCATAAAATAAGTATTTGATCATGTAGTGTCTTTGGGTGTCTGGAAAAGTTCTCAACAGTCTGTCAGTACAATTGCTATTGAACGGATGGACAAATATTTTTTTTCTCAAAGACTAAAATACACATATGAATAGCTTATTCCATTTACACTAAACGGTGCTCTGCTATTCTTTACGTAAAACGGAGGCTTCACTGAAGCAAGTGTGCAAAAGAAACAAAGTGACTTGTAAACACATATAGTGGCAAAGACTATGAAGAATAAACATAGGAAAGTAGGTGTTTCAGCCTGTTAAAAGTTTTATAAACATTCAAATGAAAACCAAAGGTATTGGCTATTCTCCCATTATAAACAATGTATATGAACAAAAAGTAAAGGCAACTAAATAAATAGTTTTTTGTATTATTATCATCAGAAACTAACACTGAAATATGACTGTAGGACCATCATCACTCCCATGTTGTATCTTTCTCCACAGTCTTCAGAGATGTCTTCCACACTTCCAAACAGCCCCCTGACCACCTATGTGTTGAACACAGGTGACGGAGTCCCAGGGGCAAGAATGGCCCTCAGTCTGCACCGACTGGACTCACCCCTAGTCATCTGGAACCTGGTGACTGTGGGGTAGGGTGAATAGCTAGCTGCCTGATATAATCCTACTAACTAGTGACTGTGGGGTAGGGTGAATAGCTAGCTGCCTGATATAATCCTACTACCTAGTGACTGTGGGGTAGGGTGAACAGCTACCTGATATAGGCCTACTACCTAGTGACTGTGGGGTAGGGTGAATAGCTGCCTGATATAGTCCTACTACCTAGTGACTGTGGGGTAGAGTGAATAGCTTGCTGCCTGATATAGGCCCACTACCTAGTGACTGTAGGGTAGAGTGAATAGCTAGCTGCCTGATATAGGCCTACTACCTAGTGACTGTGGGGTAGGGTGAACAGCTGCCTGATATAGTCCTACTACCTAGTGACTATGGGGTAGGGTGAACAGCTGCCTGATATAGTCCTACTACCTAGTGACTGTGGGGTAGAGTGAATAGCTAGCTGCCTGATATAATCCTACTACCTAGTGACTGTGGGGTAGGGTGAACATCTGCCTGATATAGGCCTACTACTGTCTCACTCCTCCCTTTGTGTGTTGCATATACCTTTAGGATTTAGTTAGCCTAGCTTTAGGCCTATTTGTGAAATGTTCACTGCTATTATTAATAGTGATCGACTGATAATGCATGGAGATGCACTACCTTTAGAGCCTCACAAACTTCTACAGAGGAACCATTAAGACCATCCTGTTTCTCCAGAGGGTGGTGCGGTCAGCCCAATGCCTTGCCTCCAGGACATCTACAACACCTTGTGTCACAGGAAGGTCATCAATGACCTCAGACAGACACCTGAGCCACGGCCTGTTCACCCTGCTACCATCTAGAAGACTGGAAAACATCTCCAAGCCATCAGACAAATAGTCAGCACTAGCTGACCTTCTCCCAGTACCCTACCCTGAACCTTAGTCACTGTTCTAGCCGCCAACCACCTGGCAAAAACGAAAATATTACTTTTACATAAGTATTCAGACCCTGTACTCAGTACATTGTTGAAGCACCTTTGGCTTGAGACTTCTTGGGTATGACGCTACAAGCTCGGCACACCTGTATTTGTGGAGTTTCTCCCATTCTTCTCTGCCGATCCTCTCAAGCTCTGTCAGGTTGGATGGGGAGTGTCGCTGCACAGCTATTTTCAGGTCTCCCCAGAGATGTTCGATTGGGTTCAAGTCCGGGGTCTGGCTGGGCCACTCTAGGACATTCAGAGACTTGTCCCGAAGCCAATCCTGTATTGTCTTGGCTGTATGGTTAGGGTCGTTGTCCTGTTGGATGGTGAACCTTAGCACCCAGTCTGAGGTCCTGAGCAGGTTTTCATAAAGGATCTCTCCCTTGACCCTGTCCCTGCCGCTGAAAAACATTCCCACAGCATGATGCTGCCACCACCATGCTTCACCATAGGGATGGTGCTTGGTTTCCTCTAGACGTGACGCTTGGCATTCAAGCCAAAGAGTTCAATATTGGTTTCATCAGACCGGAGAATCTTGTTGGTCATGGTCTGCGAGTCCTTTAGGTGCCTTTTGCCATACTCCAAGTGGGCTGTCATATGCCTTACTGAGGAATGGCTTCTGTCTGGCCACTACCATAAAGGCCTGATTGGTGGAGTGCTGAAGAGATGGTTGTCCATCTGGAAGTTTCTCCCATCTCAACAGAGGAACTCTGAAGCTCTGTCAGAGTGACCATTGGGTTCTTGGTCACCTCCATGACCAATGCCCTTCTCCCCTGATGGCTCAGTTTGTCTGGGCGGCCAGCTCTAGGAAGAGTCTTGGTGGCTCCAAAATTCTTCCATTTAAAAATGATGGAGGCCACTGTGTTCTTGGGGATCTTCAATGCTGCATACATGTTTTGTTACTCTCCTCCAGATCTGTGCCTTGACACAATACTGTCTCGAAGCTCAACGGACAATTCCTTCGACCTCATGGCTTGGTTTTTGCTCTGACATGCATTGTCAACTGTGGATCCTTATAGACAGGTGTGTGGTTTTCCAAATCATGTCCAATCAATTGAATTTACCACAGGTGGACTCCAATCATGTTGTAGAAACATCTCAAGGATGATCAATGGAAACAGGATGCACCTGAGCTCAATTTCGAGTCTCATAGCAAAGGTTCTGAATACTTATGTTTAATACATTTGCATTTTTTTTTTAAACATCTCAAAACCTGTTTGCGCTTTGTTATTATGAGGTATTGTATGTAGATTGATGAGGGGGAAAGTATTTAATCAATTTTAGAATAAGGCGTTACGTAACAAAATGTGGAAAAATTCAAGGGGTCTGAATACTTTCCAAATGCACTGTATCTACTGTATTCTGGTCAAACATAAGCATTTTACTGCACCTGCGATAACATCTGCAAAATATGTGTACACGGCCAATAATTGATTTATGCAATTAAAAAGATACAAACATACTAATTTTGGGCCATGTCAATTTTGAAACTTGAATATGTGACAAAAACCCGTGCAGAATCATCAACATTCTCATTATTTTAGAACCACCGACGAAGATGGTCGCTGTCCTGGACTCATCACTACAAAAGCGTTCACGCCTGGGATGTATAAGATGCGTTTTGAGACTGGACAATATTGGGAGAGTTTGGGTCAGAACTCCTTCTACCCATATGTTGAGGTAAGTGGGTATCAGCCATGGACGTATCAATACACCTACTAATACATTTGGCCTAGAGGAATTTCCGGCATTTTTTAAAGATTAAAACCAACAAACCCTTATTATGTTCTGTTTCTTTCTCTTTTTTTTCTTCAACAGATTGTCTTCACTATAACAAACCCCAACGAGAGATTCCACTTGCCCCTGCTCCTGAGCCGCTTCTCCTATAGCACGTACAGGGGAAGTTAGAGCCATCTCTCGTCTGAGCCTCTGCCCGCACTATACCATGGATGTGGTTAATCGAGCTAAAATGCTTACATGTCCAGTTGATACCTAAGTGGTCGAGTTACTGTAGTTTGAAATAGTCATAATGATGAACTGAAGTCAAATGGCTATCACGTGCTGAATATTTAGCTTTTTGTCTGTTCATCATGAATGTACACATTTTGTAATCTACCTGTCAAATTGCTCATCCATGATGCAATGTGCGTGTGTGTTTCTCAGCCAATCACAGAGCAAGATCGAGCTCCGCAGAGACTCAAAGTCGTCCTATTCGCGCATAAATGAAATAAAGTTAATTACATCTGTAAACTTGTAATTATTGAACACATATCATCCTTGATATACTGTATTTTAAATATTGTTATATTTTACATGCAATTGTGGACCATATCCTAAGAATCAACGGAAAAACATTTCCATTCCAATCCCAATTGTCAGGCATAATTTTGGTCAATTTATTGGGGTCCTTAGTGGTCTTGCTCTGACATTCTTGCTGTATGTAATGACTGTGGCTGTTATCCAACACTGTCACACTGATGAACTGTAAGAAGACAGAATATCTAGAACATTTGATATTTTTTCAAAGAGTGGAGGGCAAGTGCCAGCGGGAGAATGGCTCAAATGTTGGGGCTTCTCTCGACGGCTGCTTTGTCTCTACGGATCGCAGTGAGAGCATGTGTACGCAATTCGGTGTCAAGGAACTTCTCTGTGCTGCCCGGCTATCGTGGCTCCACGGTCAGGGTAAGGTTGTTTTGTGTTCGTTAAGCCAACTGAAATTAGGCATAAACTAATTAGCCATTCTAGCTAGTTCTATACAACACAAACAATGGCTAGAACTGTTATTGTGCTGTCAGAACTGTGTGCCTATATTAGTTAGCTAGCTAGCCTAGCTACTTCTAGGCAGTGCAGTAACGTTAGGTCAACAAACTAGTTAGCCAAGTTAGCTGTTAGCTAGCTAGCTACACAACCAGTTATAAATCAAACTCTTTCCCATAATCTGGATGTTAATGCTTTCCTCCTCAGAGGCTTGCTCAAAGTAAGTTATTGTCATCTGATGGAATCTTTACATCTCATGGACTACTGTACTCCACTGAGCCGCCAAAAGGTAAGATCCAAGAGACATGTCTAGAAGTGTCTGTTACATAAAATCATGAACTGCAGTGCTATAGAGGCAAATGTTAGTGGTATGCAGTCGAATGAAAAATATTTTGTTATCTGAGTGATATCTCCTCAAGGGGAATATTGATCCAAGGGTTTAACCTAGGTTACCCTGACTAGATCTGCCAACCTAGATGATGCTCCTGGGCTCTAACCAACATTGTCTGCCTGGAGTGGACTGACCTAATGCTGTCATTCACTTTTGATTGGCAGATGGTAAAGGGAAGGAATCAGGTGGCAGTGGAGGCGGAGGGAAAAGAGGAGGAGGGAAAGATTGGTGGAGCCGCATGCAGAAGGTGTGTGATGTGAATGGTCTGTCTTTATAGTATTACACCCTATTCTATGAGGGATATTTGAAATCAAATTGTATTTGTCAGATGCACCGAATACATCAACCTTACAGTGAAATGCTTACTTACAAGCCCTTAACCAACAATGCAGTTGTAAGAAAAATTAAAGAGTAACAATAAAATAACAGTAGCGAGAATGCAAGTGAATCCAGAGTGAGAGTGCAAGTACACTGAGTTTACAAAACATTACTGTACTTTCCTAATTTTGAGTTACATCCCCTTTTGCCTTCAGAACAGCCTCAATTTGTCGGGGCATGGACTCTACAAGGTGTCAAGTGTTCCACAGGGACGGTGACCCATGTTGACTCCAATGCTTCCCACAGTTATGTCAAGTTGGCTGGATGTTCTTTGGGTGGTGGACTATTCTTCATGCACATGAGACACTGTTGAATTTGAAAACCCGGCAGCATTGCAGTTCTTGACACACTCATACCAGTGGGTCTGGCACCTACTACCATACCCCATTCAAAGGCACTATTTTGTTTTGCCCATTCACCCTCTGAATGGCACACATACACAATCCGTGTCTCAGTTGTCTCAAGGCCTAAAAATAATTATTTAACCTGTCTCATCTCCTTCATCTACACTGATTGAAGTGGATTTAACAAATTACATCCATAAGGGATCATAGCTTTTACCTGGATTCACCTGCTCAGTCTGTCATGGAAAGAGCAGGTGTTCCTAATGTTTTGTACACTCAGTGTATATACAGGTCAGTACCATTCTCAATGTGCAGGGGTACTGGAGTGATTGAGGTAGGTATATATGTGTGTGTGACGTTCTATGGCACTGGATGCAGATACCTCAACATGTTGACCTTTCCTCTGCCTTTCTAGGGTGACATCCCATGGGATGAGAAAGACTTCCGTGCCCTGGCAGTGGTACTAGCTGGGATATCCTCTGCCACGCTCTACTATCAATTCAGAGACACAGGCAAGGAGATCACTTGGAAGGACTTTGTCCAACGCTACCTTGGCAGAGGAATGGTGAGATAAAGTACAACAATTCAGTGAAGAATATAGAGATACTGTTTATAGAAATACATGTTGTTTATTAGTACAATCATAATGCCAAGGTGATGTAACTGCTCAGACACAGAATTATTTTTTTTCCATTATTTTGTTATATTAATTTTTTTTGTATGTTGCTGTCTGTGCACTGCAAGAATAGGCCTTATGGGTTGTCTGTTCTCTACACAGGTCGAGCGTTTAGAGGTTGTCAACAAACAGTATGTCCGAGTCATTCTAGTACCAGGAGCAGAGGCTGATGCGGTAGGTGAAAATTCCATTCTTTGGAATCGGAACAGTGACTCATGATGGGTTCATGTTCATGCCGGTGTGAAGAAGGGCTTTCAGTAGGCTTGATCAAACTAGATTAAATGAGGAAGTTAGTCTTTTGTGAATACAACACTTGAACCCCCATAGCCAACGGCCGCTGACATTTTATTTTTTATTCCTTTTTCTAAGTGTTTGTAGTTTACTGTTCATTTGTCAGAATTTAGAAATTAAAAACTTTTGTGTTTGTGGAGCCTTTTTACCCATGACGTTTTTCTCAACCCACCAATGTGCTGTAGGACGTTGGTACCCAGCCAGGGGCTAATGTGTGTCTCTCTCCTCACTGAATTAATGCCAAATGGATGAATGGGGGATAATTGTGCACCTTACTTCACAATGCAATTTAAATGAGGCTTAACTTAATGATAAGCAGGGTGAAGAGGTTGATTTAATTTAGAAAAACCATAGTGTATTGATGAGTTTGTTTTGCCTATTTGTCAGCAGCAAATCATTTGACCTTGCAGGTTGATACCATTCTCTGTAACTGAACGTAAATAATTACTGTAACTCTTATTACAAATCGAATCTACAAATAAAGTTTATTAAGTGGATTACACTAATGTTTTGATTGTAAGGGAAACTAAAATAGGCTACATGCCTATGTTTTTTTTTAGGACTTATTATATTACACAAAACATGTCCTTGACTCTATCTAAACAAATAACTATTGTTATTTTTTAAAATTGATATATTTCCACAAATATTTTGTCATGCAATTAATCCTTTACAATAGTTTATGCACTCTTTATCAAGCGTTGGTGCTTATGTTTGCGCACCTTCCAGGTTAATATGCATCTGATGCATATGCTGAAAGGGGACACTCGGCAACATTCTCTAGCCGGTACTGATAGGCTGAAAGGTTCTAGTGGTAAAGAGTATCCATTGACTTGTTGTGTTGGTGGTCTTTCCCCAGAGCTATGTGTGGTTTAACATCGGTAGTGTGGACACCTTCGAGAGGAACTTGGAGGCAGCTCATCACGAGCTTGGCTTGGAGCCCTCTCATAGGGCAGCTGTCATGTACAACTCCGAGAGTGATGGGTGAGTTAATGCCGACACACACACGTATTCATGCCTCAATAGGGCTAGACTATTTCTCACTCTGAGCTTTGTTGTATATGTCCAATTTCATGTACAAGCTAACATTTTTAACTGACTGTCATCATCATTTTACAATTTTCCTTCCTCCTACAGGTCATTTATGATGAGCATGATTCCAACCTTGCTGTTGATTGGTTTCCTGCTTTTCACCCTGCGTCGGGGACCAATGGGAGGAGGCGCTGGGGGTGGAAGAGGTGGTCCCTTCAGCATGAGCGAATCAACAGCAAAAATGATGAAGGACAACATCAACACCAAGTTCAAGGACGTGGCCGGCTGTGAGGAGGCCAAGCTGGAGATTCTGGAGTTTGTTAACTTCCTGAAGAACCCCCAGCAGTATCTGGACCTGGGGGCTAAGATCCCAAAGGTAAGGGATGGGACAACTCGGCTGGGCGGTATACCGTATGTTACCATATACCGGTATTTACTTTACCTTCTATAATGGTATTTCAATGTTTGTTTTGTTAAATGTGATACGCTACTCTGGCACGTGTACTGTCAGTTTTTATAGTTGACTCTGTTTTGCTTCTTGAGTTGTCTCTCTCTCTCTCTCCTCCAACTGCTACATGCCGCTAAACACACCAAACCATGCCCCCTGTCACTTAAGGAGAGAGCAGTTGCTTGACCACGGAGTCACGAGCACTTTCTTGCCGTTCACTCTGCATGGTCAGATAGATGCAGCCATGTTGGGGACATGCTGAGTACCACAAGCGTTCTATACACTTAGTTTGTGTATTTTACTGTCTGCAAACTACTATATGCTAGTTTGTTTTGCTAAGATAATTTGCTAATACCTAGTTGGATGGCTAGCTAGCTTGCTAAATGTGCTAACACAGAGAGAACAATGAGCCAGATCTTTCACCGGATGTATAAATGTGGAGCATCCAAGTGGCGTTTCCACTCACTACCAAATATGGTGATGAGAGAAAGCCCAGTGGACAGCAGTGAGAGAAGATGGAGTGAGATGGACATTCACTGACATTCTGCAAATTCTATGAAACATTTGATCACCATACAGTTTTCTGTTTCCAAAACTAGAATCCGTAACAGAGTGGACTAAGTTTTGTAGGCTTTACCCTTTGCCAAAGTTTCTAAAAATGATGTTGTTTAGGAGGAGTGCAAGTGCGAATTGAGTTATTGCACACCCGCACTGCAGAGTAGGTGTTCCTTAACGGAAATATGCAAATAAATTGTAGAATGCGCCAATAGGATCTCACTAGCTCATGCTGCCCACCTCCTTGCTTATTCTTTAAAAAAAGAATCACCTTTATTTAACCAGGTAGGCTAGTTGAGAACAAGTTCTCATTTGCAACTGCGACATGGCCAAGATAAAGCATAGCAATTCGACAAATACAACACAGTTACACATGGAATGAACAAAACATAGTCAATAATACAGTAGAACAAAAGAAAACAAAAAGTCTATATACAGTGAGTGCAAATGAGGTAAGATAAGGGAGTTAAGGCAATAAATATGCCATGGTGGCGAAGTAATTACAATATAGCAAATTAAACACTGGAATAGTAGATGTGCAAGTAGAGATACTGGGGTGCAAAGGAGCAAGATAAATAAATAAATACAGTATGGGGATGAGGTAGGTAGATAGATGGGCTGTTTACAGATGGGCTATGTACAGGTGCAGTGATCTGTGAGCTGCTCTGACAGCTGGTGCTTAAAGCTAGTGAGGGACATATGAGTCTCCAGCTTCAGAGATTTTTGCAGTTCGTTCCAGTCATTGGCAGCGGAGAACTGGAAGGAGACACGACCAAAGGAGGAATTGGCTGACCAGTGAGATATATCTGCTGGAGCGCGTGCTACGAGTGGGTGCTGCTATGGTGACCAGTGAGCTGAGATAAGGCTGGGCTTTACCTAGCAGAGACTTGTAGATAACCTGTAGCCAGTGGGTTTGGCGACGAGTATGAAGCGAGGGCCAACCAATGAGAGTGTACAGGTCGCAATGGTGGGTAGTGTATGGGGCTTTGGTGACAAAACGGATGGCACTGTCAGAGACTGCATCCAGTTTGTTGAGTAGAGTGTTGGAGGCAATTTTATAGACGACATCACCGAAGTCGAGGATCGGTAGGATGGTCAGTTTTACGAGGGTATTTTTGGCAGCATGAGTGAAGGATGCTTTGTTGTGATATAGGAAGCCAATTCTAGATTTAGTTTTGGATTGGAGATGCTTAATGTGAGTCTGGAAGGAGAGTTTACAGTCTAACCAGACACCTAGGTATTTGTAGTTGTCCACGTATTCTAAGTCAGAGCCGTCCAGAGTAGTGATGTTGGATGGGCGAGCAGGTGCGGGCACTGATCGGTTGAATAGCATGCATTTCGTTTTACTTGCGTTTAAGAGCAGTTGGAGGCCACGGAAGGAGAGTTGTATGGCATTGAAGCTTGTCTGGGGGTTAGTTAACACAGTGTCCAAAGAGGGGACAGAAGTATACAGAATCGTGTCGTCTGCGTTGAGGTGGATCAGATTTTCACCAGCAGCAAGAGCAACATAATTGATGTATACAGAGAAGAGAGTTGGCCCAAGAATTGAACCCTGTGGCACCCCCATAGAGACTGCCAGAGGTCCGGACAACAGGCCCTCCGATTTGACACACTGAACTCAGAGAAGTAGTTGGTAAACCAGGCGAGGCAATCATTTGAGAAACCAAAGCTGTCGAATCTGCCAATAAGAATGTGGTGATTGACAGAATCGAAAGCATTGGCCAGGTTGATGAAGACGGCTGCACAGTAATGTCTCTTTTCGATGGTGATTATGATGTCGTTTAGGACCTTGAGCGTGGCTGAGGTGCACCCATGACCAGCTCAGAAACCAGTTTGCATAGCGGATTGCATTCTGATTAATTTGCTCCCATTGGAAACAACCGGCTCTGGTCTATCTTGGGTTAGTTTAAAAAATATTTTGTACTATGTGTCAGTGCAAATGTAGCTAGCTAATACTGCCTGATACCAGTGCTGGTGTAGGCCTACAGTAGATAAGCATGTTTGTGCAACTGTTTCTTATCAGAGAGGAATAAGCGAGGCATGAATATGTTGGCTAGCTAGCGACATGAAGTTAGAAAACATGTAATGTAACATCTAATGAAGGTCACCTGGAAACACTGACCAACACTTTGGTTCCTACCTATATTTTCTTTCTCGTATCATGCTGCGTTGCACAGTGCGGAAATGATGATAATACAAGTGCGGGAAATGTAGAAATTGATCAAAATGCTAATTTGTTTTATTATTATTTTTGTTTGAAGTTGGATTGAACAGTATAAATGGAGAAAGACTCATTTAAAATCACTTATTTGCCACCCTAGAGTCATAAACTACTCATAAAGCATATTGAGAACGTTTATTATTTTAAACATACAATCCCTTCAAATACAATCATACTGTCTTAAAATTCCAAAAGTATTATTATATGATATTTTGTCCAAATCATCCAGCCCTAGGGACAACATTAGTACCTGGACTCAACATTTCAGTTACAAAATGTCACTCGTTCACGTTCGCTTGTAAATGTCCAAACTCGCCAAAAATGACATTTGGTAGTGTCTCGTTTTTTTTTGTTTCTGCTATTCGCTATTACTTGTAATACATTTTGTTAGCATTCTGGTAATAGATGCCCAATGGGCTTTTTAATGCTTTTTAATTTTTTTTTTAAATGCACACACTTCTGTACTAAACCGGTAATACCGTAAATCCCGGGATGAGAGAAGGACGGTATTACGATATCAACATCTGGATACCGCTCAACCCTACTGGGGACCAAGATCCCAAAGTTAAGGGATGAAACAACAGCCCAGCAGTCATACTAGTCATGAAATACCTTTCAATGTAGGAAGAAAATGCTTTTTAATTTTAGATGTAGTTTGCTGTCTTTTCACACCCTATGAGAAATGAACATTCCATTATACTGGTATTTAAAATCTCATGTGTTGTGTTGTGCTGTGTTTTCTCAGGGTGCTGTGCTCTCTGGACCTCCAGGCACAGGCAAGACCCTGCTGGCCAAGGCCACAGCAGGAGAGGCCAACGTCCCCTTCATCACTGTCAACGGCTCTGAGTTCCTGGAGATGTTTGTGGGTGTTGGGCCTGCCAGGGTGAGTTCACACTAGAACCAGAGGGAACACTTGCACCTGACTCCATAACATCCGTTTTCAAATCACATGATGTGCATTTTAGATCATAGCTGAAAATAGCGTTATCTACTAGCTATCTAACCACATAGATACATTTCAATCTATTTTACTTGAAATGCATTGCTTACTGTGAGGATGTGAATTAAAATGTTTTAGAGACTTAGTAATGACTGTTTCCCCCCTGTAGGTGAGAGACATGTTTGCCATGGCCCGGAAGAACGCCCCCTGTATTCTGTTTATAGATGAGATAGACGCCGTGGGTCGCAAGAGGGGCGGGGGGAATTTTGGTGGCCAGAGCGAGCAGGAGAACACTCTCAACCAGCTGCTAGTGGAGATGGATGGTGAGTATGAGCAATGACATCGCAAACTATCACACTCTCTATCATATTGCTGGTTAATCTCATAGGTGTCCCCTATTTATGAAATAATAACTGTTATTATGTGACAATGGTGCTCTATGATGTCATCTGTTATAAAGCTGTTTTCTGCTTTACTCTAAAATGTTTACTTAATGAACTGTAATGCATATACTGTGAGGGTAATTCCCTAGTGTTTTTCTTTTAGGATTCAACACCAGCACTAACGTCGTCGTCCTGGCTGGCACCAACAGACCAGACATCTTGGATCCTGCACTCATGAGGCCTGGCAGATTTGACAGGCAGATTTACATAGGTAAAAGTGTAGTCTTTCAATTGAACTGGAGTTCAGGCTGTGCTGTGGTAATTTCAGTGAAATGTCAACATACAGCATATTGATATTCATATTGAGAAGTACGGCCCATTCGGAAAGACTTTATGTAAATCTAAGGATTTCATAACACATTTATAACCCATACATAACAATTTCCTAATCAGCAGACTAAATGAGCCTATCATGAAATCCAATACATGTCCATGTTTCAGGCCCACCTGACATCAAAGGCAGGGCATCCATCTTCAAAGTGCACTTACGGCCCATCAAACTGGACCCTGCTATGGACAAAGACGGTCTGGCCAGGAAGATGGCTGCCGCCACACCAGGCTTCACAGGCAAGTTGAGCTGCTCTGTGTGAGAGCTGCTCTGTGTGAGAGATGGCCATGTTGATTATCATGTGAATGTTTTTGAAACATCCTCTCTGTCTTCCTGTCTTCACCAGGAGCCGACATAGCTAACGTGTGTAACGAGGCAGCCCTCATCGCTGCTAGACATCTCAACCCACATGTGGAAGGGAAACACTTTGAGCAGGCCATCGACAGGGTCATTGGAGGTGGGTTGTAATGTCCTTGTATTATTATGTAATCTCAGCTTTGTGAATCAGTGTTCATTAAATCAACTATAGCTATGACAATAAATATTTCTCAACAACCTATTTTCCCTGAGAAAACTAATGACGATAACGATGAGACGCCATGGAAAAACATTTTAGTTGACAAAAATGTGACGAGATGAGAAATCCACTTGACTATTGGACATTCAATTTGACACAAACCCGCTGTGCACAGGTGTCTATTCCACATTGAGTCAACGTGGAAACAATGTTTATTCAACCAGTGTGTGCCCAATGGGAAGCTTCTTTTCATCTGTTTAGTCCAATCATAAGCATGCATGCCAAGTATTTAATGCAATCCTCTAATTGGCAGAATTAACGTCAGTTGCGTGATCCGATTGAGCCGATCTGCCCGGCTCTCCCACACAGCTCCCAGGCTGTCATTCAGTCACTCGTCAATCTTTTGAACTGATGGGCAGCCAGCTAGTTACTTCAATTGTAACTAGCTTAAACTAGAAACAATAATTTTTACCATCTCTTGCTTTCTTGTAGGCTTTGAAAGTAAAACAAATACACTGACTAATATGTGACTAAAACTAGAGAAATTGTCCCAGAGTTTTAGTCAACTGATTATAACTAAAAATAAGAAGGATGAAATTACTAAAATGGGACTTAAAGGTGTTTTAGTCATAGACACGAACACAAAAAAACAACTAATTCTAAAATAGCTGACATAATGAACACTGTTGTGAATGTCCCATCTTTAGGATGAGGTGAGGTGTGGATGGTAATAGAATGGTGGAGATATAACCCTGCTGTCTGTCTCTCTTTGTCTGTAGGTCTTGAGAAGAAGACCCAGGTTCTGCAGCCCAATGAGAAGAAGACTGTAGCGTACCATGAGGCTGGCCACGCCATAGTGGGTTGGTTCCTGCAACATGCTGACCCACTGCTGAAGGTACAGTAACTCCCTCTTTTAAAGGTCCGGTTTTGTTTACCTGGCTGTTTGGTTGGGGGTCGCTAACCAGAGAAATATATATTATTTTTTTACTAGCACATTTGCATGTGACTTTCATAGTGCAGTTTTGACACTGCACACAACAGACAGCTCAGCAGCACCTTCCACTGTGTGTTGGTGAATAGAGCAGGGTATCCCAAACTCTGTCTTGACCTGTGCACATTTGGTTTTTTTTCCCTAGCACTACACAGCTGATTCAAAGCTTGATGATTTGGTTATTTAAATCAGCTATGTAGTGCTAGGGCAATAACAAACTCTCGCAATACTGTCCAGTCTCAAAACGCATCTTATACATCCCAGGTGTGAAATAGTATACATATCATCCAAGTCCCACTGCAGTACTGTTCACATGGTCATACTGAACAGTTTCTGACATTGGCTTGCAGACGGGTCAATGACTGTCACACAACTGGATCACAGGTTGGAATATGGGGATATTGAATGGATTTGAGTGGGGTTCTAAAATAATAACTTTGATTCTCATGCATGGGTTTAACACACATTTATGTTTCAAAATTGACATGGCCCAAAATGAGTACGTTTGTCTTAATTGCATAAATCAGTTATTGGTCGAGTAGACATACTTTTGGTCATGTAATGTATGTGGACACCTGCTCGTCAAACATCTCATTTCAAAATCATGGGTGTTAATATGGAGTTGGTCCCCCCTTTGCTGCAATAACAGCCTCCACTCTTCTGTGAAGGCTTTCCACTAGATGTTGGAACAATGCTGCCGTGTCTTGCTTCTATTCAGCCACGAGCATTAGTGAGGTCGGGCACTGATGTCGGGTGATTAGGCCTGGCTTGCAGTCGGCATTCCAGCTTGTGGCTGAAATAGTCAAATCCACTAATTTGAAGGGATGTTCACATACTTTTGTGTATATAGTGTATTTTGCAGATGTTATCGACGGTGCAGAGAAATGCTTATATTTTTTTGCTCCAACAGTGCAGTATAGCAAACAATACACACAAATCCCCGAAATGAAGAAACAACTGGAATCAGTAGGAGAATGGGAGAACTGTTAGAGCTCATTTTGCTGTATAACCATGAGTCAAGAGAGTAAACTAGGTCCCCATGACGGGTAGCAGTCTGCAGGCATAGCGGTCTCTTTGTGTGGACATTTAAGGCTTACGTCATGAGGTGCTTTATGGCCCAATTCAATCAAATGTCCATTCTGCATTTGAAAAATCACATTCTGCAGGTTCAGTTCCATATTTTTGTCTTTGCATTGAGGATCTCTTGCAGAGTGAGTTTGATGGAAATGTTTGGATATGATTTGATGTGATTTAAAAACAATTCAACCACACGTGTTGATACAATGAGATTAAAAGATGTGGCATGTGTGATCTAGAGGAGCAGGATTTGTAAAGTTGCTTTTCTGTCATTATTCTAATGCCATGTGTCCCTTTTCTCTTCCCCTAGGTGTCCATCATCCCCAGAGGGAAGGGTTTGGGCTATGCCCAGTACCTCCCCAAGGAGCAGTACCTGTACACGCGGGAGCAGCTGTTTGACAGGATGTGTATGATGCTGGGAGGACGTGTGGCTGAACATGTCTTTTTTGGGAAGATCACCACTGGAGCCCAGGATGACCTGAAGAAGGTCACCCAGTCAGCCTACGCACAGGTACCCTACTGTATGGCATTCAGAGGAAAGTTCAAGCGCTGCACTTTAATTGATAGCTAAGCTAACGTTTCAGCCTCAGACCCTTCAGAATGAATCCCCAGAGCTTTTAAAATGAATCCCCAGTTACAATCGATGGTTAAAAAAAGCTATGGTTACTATTCAACAGTGTTGATAGAAGTTTATCTTAGGAAATGTTACTGTCTATTATAAACTGGGTGGTTTGAGTCCCTGAATGCTGATTGGCTGATAGTTGTGGTATATCAGACTGTATACTACAGGTATGACAACGTTTATTTTTTACTGCTCTAATTACGTTGGTAAACAGTTTATAATTAAGCACCTCGGGGGTTTGTGTTATATGGCCAATATACCACGGATAAGGGCAGTGTCCAGGCACTCTGTGTCGCATCGTGTATAAGAACAGCCCTTAGCAATGGTATATTAGCCATATAACACACCCCCTCGGGCCTTATGGCTTAATTATCTCACAGTACCTGTTGTATTTCTGATCCCCACATCTCTTCCTGTCTCCAGATAGTACAGTTTGGGATGAGTGAGAAGGTAGGCCAGGTGTCTTTCGACCTTCCTCGGCAAGGGGAGATGGTGATGGAGAAGCCTTACAGCGAGGCCACTGCAGAGCTCATAGACCAGGAGGTCAGAGACCTGGTGGACAGCGCCTATCAGAGGACCATGGAGCTGATTGTGGACAAGAGGGAGTGCGTGGACATGGTGAGATTTGATTTGATTTGATTTGAACTAACTAAGTGAACATCGCGTAGTTCTAAGGTTTTCAGATTACTCTGTCATGTCCTGCTCGATTGTCAAGGGCACACCCGTCTATATTTAGTTTTCTTACTGGGTGTAAAGATGGGGAAGCATTATTGTAGCAGAGCTGAGGAGCGTTGTGCAGCATGGTAAAAAAAATTATGGCAGTACATATTGTGCTCTTCTATCGTGTGTGTGCAATGATGTCTGATGAGTAAAAAACTGTGTTGATGGTTTGCAGTAACTTCTTTGTTGTAATATCTCAAAACGTACGTGACCGTTTCACCATTAAGGATGGCAGCTTTAAGATCAAACAGAAATGTAGTAGGCCCTAGAGCTGCTGTCTGGCTCTTTATCATGTCCACCCTGTGTCATGAATGTCACTGGGACCCCACCGTTCCTCTCTCTTCACCCCAGGTGGGGAAGCGTCTCCTGGAGAAGGAGGTCCTGGACAAGGCAGACATGCTGGAGCTGCTGGGGCCACGGCCATTTGAGGAGAAGTCAACCTATGAGGAGTTTGTGGAGGGGACAGGCAGCTTTGAAGAGGACACCAGTCTGCCAGAGGGCCTGAAGGACTGGAACCAGGAGAGAGGGGACCTAGCTGAGGAGCTGGACACAGCCAAGGAGAAACAGGCCCAATAGGCAGCACAAACGGTGACAGGCAACCTCTTAACCCAACCTCTGTCTTAGCACACACCAGTCATGTAGCCTAGGCAGAGAGGAGGGTTGGGTGACTTAGCATAGTACACTGCCCCCGGACATATTTATCTGAGTGCAAAACAAACTTTCAATCAGAATGCAAATCTTTCAATGCCTTATTATTGGCCATATTGGAGGTGCGCCTCATGGTACTCAAAGGCTAATTTAATGGACAGTGGACACATTGTGTTTGAGAGATTTGATCTTTTTATGAGTTGCATGTGTTCTCTTTCTCCACATAAATAATTTTGTCAACTGAATCATGTACATTTGCCTCGTGTTTTGATATCTTCAGCTATTTATTTCAATAAAAGGGGCTTCTTCCCAACTGTTTCTTTCCGTCCCACAAATGGATGCTACATTTCAAAACATGTCGTTCATCTCTATATACCAATGACATAAAGGTGCTGGTTATGAACAATGTTAATATCCTAGTTCATCAAAATGCTACTGGCAGAAAGATACAAATATACTCCCCTAGATGTGTTGAAATGTGCACTGCCTCTTCCATCTCTCAGCCTTGCACGGGTAATTGGTGATTAAGCCCTCACACTACAACTGTATAGTGTGGTGTTAAGCCCAGTTTATACCTGGTGCTAACATGGTTCCTTTTCCCTGATCTTGTCTACATTCCGATTGTGCCCGTATTTCCAGAAATGTGTCTATTAGCCATCCACTGTTTCTGAATTGTGACCAGATGTCCTGTTCCTACTTTTATGCAGATGATTTCACAGCTATCCTTTCTAAATAATATTTATTGTAAAACCTATTGATGTACTCAGTCAATGATGCCACTTACAGGGCAGAATAATTATTTTAAATGGTTTCTCTGTCTAGATCTGTCTACCCTTGTAAGATATTCAGACACAATGTGTGGGCAGGATGATCTGATCACAATCGGATCACAATGTGTTTTGATTGAGCCCACATTTTTAGACGCATGTAGACAAGAGCAGGACAAAGGATGCAAGTTGGAATCATGCATAAACGGAGCTTTAGATGTTCTGCTGAGCCAGTAATCTGCTGTTGATGTACAGTATCGCTAGTAGCATACATCTCTACACAAATGTAAACACAATTTATTGGGTGAATCAGGAAGTTGCTACCTCACTTTAAAGCAATATATTCAACTACATTTCTCATAGGTTTGTGAAAATTGTCCCCCTAGATATTTCAGGATTTCCAGTATACTGTAGTTCTGTCATTACTACTGATCACCACTGAAGATGTCCAACAGTTTAGAATTACTGATGTAATAACCTTGAATACATTTAGTTTAAAATGTGGTTGTGTGTAGTTGGTGTTTTGGATTGTGCACTGAAGGTCAGTTTGCCTGTTACTATACAGTCAACCTCTTGTTCTCCAGTTACTGGGGATGGACAGAAAGCGCTTTTCCATTTGTATTAAAAAGAAAAAGATTCTGTGTACGAAAGCAATGGCTATACTACAATGTATAAAACATGTTTTTGTTTGATAAATAAATTCAGTGGTGAATTTTCTCAGTATCGGTGTTTCCAGTACCAACTGCCACCAACCATTTGCACATGTCACAGAAAATGTTTCTTATTGGTCTAGCTCTAATAGGGGACAACAATGAAAAATATACCATATTTTAAATATTCAATATATTGTAATATTCCTCAATGTCTCAAAGCACCTATGGCATCTCATTTACATGTGGTCCTAGCTACTATATGCAGATCGTTTTGATGATTCACATATTGAAATACATCATAATGTTTACCAACAGTGAGCTTGTAGTAATTTTACAGGGAAGAACTGGGCCAGAGGGTTGCTGGCATCAAAATCTCTGGTGCCATCTACTGCTGTTGTGCCCTTGAGCAAGGCACTTAACCCCTAATTTCGGTGCAAGAAACAAGCATTTCGCTACACCCGCAATAACATCTGCTAAACACGTGTATGTGACAAATAAAATGGGTTTGATTTGATAATGCTGCTCTGGATGATCCTGTGCTGCTCTCAGCTTCTCATGGAAGTATGGGCTCAATTCAATCCGTATCGCCATAATTTGTCGCTATAGCGCAATTTAAATTGAAAGGCAATGTTCCCACTGTTGAGGAGGCTGCATATGTCAGCTCAATCGGAGCTACTGCGCTGGACTACGGCGATACGGATTGTATTGAGACCTGTGTCCAGCGGGGTTGGGAATAAGACAGAAAACAATGTAATGTTCTGATACACATTTGACAGTAGGTTATTGTTGTTTAACAGTCTCCTCCCCCTGACAATTATTTCATAAAGCTTCATGCGTTCCAGTAATCATAAACTACACTAGATTTCACCTCTCAGTTCTGCGGGAATTGTCACCAGCATGTTCCATTCAAATCACCAGTGTCACGACATACATTATTGCTTATAAATTAGAGATGAATATTCCTTCCTCTTTTGTAGCACAAAGTTATTGCTTATAAGTCGTTCATTCCCACATACAAAAAAACAGCAGTATCAATACAGTACATCTTAATGTTACTGTGTATAAAAATGAGATATGAGAAAATGTTTCTATTTTCCTGTTGATGGACATATTATGGCAACAGTTCTCCAGCTGAGTGAGGTTGTCAGGGTGGTTGTCCTTCAGTCTGCACTAAGATGGATTGCCCAGTAGAGGGCTGAAATCGTTCTACCATATCAGTGTCTCCATGAAAATAACAGTCTCTCCCTTCGATTCACATGTCCACAAACTCATACCCCATGGCTCATACAAAAGAAATTGAGGCATTTGTTAGGACTGGTTAGTTTCTTTCTCTATCGGTGTGGGAAAAGGAGTCTTACAAGAAAATAGCCCTTTTATTGTTACTCCAGAGTTGACTTGAACTACTGTGTTAGTAGGTTATTGACGTAGTTATAGGTTCTTTTAGAAAATGTACAAAACGGAATGTTAAGATTGTTTAGTCTACATTCTCATGTCCATCGGAGAACTACAGGCCATAAGAGAGATGGAGCCTGGTTAAGTCCATCTGCGCAGGGCCAATGAGGTAGCCAGGGAAGCCAAGAAGAGCATCACCGATAGGCTGATCTCTGACGCTCCTCCACAGTCCTTGGCATTTTCCTACAATCATCAAGAAGACCATTTCAATATTAACACAAAACGTCATGGAAACTGCTGTGACTTCACCTCTACTGCTTTATATTGATTGACACAATATTCTACTTCGACTATTTATCTGTAGGACTTGAATTAAATTTAAATTGAACAAACACTTCTCTCTTTCAATTTCAACATGCATGCAATGCAACTGTAATGAAGTCAATATTATGCCATTATACAACCAGTTAAAAAGAGAGGAGGAGGATGGCTGACCTTAGGATGGTAGGCATGGCAGGACTTTGGGCGCCGCCGGACTTTCTGAGATTTCATCCTGTTACACTTGACTGATGCGTTGTATTTGACCTCTTTGGGCTCCAGGGTGATGGAGGAGTACTGCCGGGAGCAGTCACAGTCCGCCTGAACCACCATCAACACCAGGTTACTGTCAGGGACTGCCTGCACCACAAACATCCTGCCACACAAAATATTAAGTTAACATTACATAGAATTATATAGTAATTTAAGGTAACACTTTATTTTATTTTTAGTATCTCTGTGTAACATCACTCCAAACATTCTGCAACACAACACATTCATTTAACATTCCATTATGGAACACAACACATTCAGCTATCAATACATTGTGGATACATTGAAAAAATACGTTGTGAAAATGCAGTTCAGATAATTGCAGGTAGGTATCATGGCCACAAGATGACGCCACCACTGTGGAGTTGAATGAGGAGGTTTCTTACTTCTGACAGCGTCCACATTTGAGGAGGCTGTTGGTCTCTTTGATGGAGTTGTCTAACATGAAGCCAGGGTACTCTGTGTCACAGGGCTGCAACGCGTCTGTCCTCTTTGCTTTATGGGCTAATGAGGATAAAGTTGTTTGTTTCAAAGACGTGCATAGCCTACTTACGTACACACACACACACACACACACACACACACACACACACACACACACACACACACACACACACACACACACACACACACACACACACACACACACACACACACACACACACACACACACACACACACACACACACACACACACACACACACACACACACACACAACCCAGATGTAGGCACCCATCCGAGAGCTGTGGAGCTCTACTCACATGTATGGTAGCCAGCCTTGGCTGTGTTAGGAATCCCGGTGGAGAGGATAGGAGATGGAGGGGCACCATTCACCATGGAGATGAACATGTCAATGGGATTGGCATACAGACAAATGATAGCCATGGGGGACAAAATGGTTGGGAGAAAGCAGTTGGATGAGAGAAATGGTTGGGAGAAAGCAATTGGATGAAGAGAAAATGAATTGTGAACCACGAGATATGGTATGAAAACGGCAGGATGATTCATCAAATGTATATGAAAGCACAAACATGTATTCAGACTGTTATACAGTCACCACTAGCCTTAGTCACTGTTACTATCCGGCTACCACCTGGTACTCTCCCCTGCAGCTTCGAGACTGCTGCCCCATGTACATAGTCACTGCTACTACCCGGCTACCACCTGGTACTCTCCCCTGCAGCTTCGAGACTGCTGCCCCATGTACATAGTCACTGCTACTACCCGGCTACCACCTGGTACTCTCCCCTGCAGCTTCGAGACTGCTGCCCCATGGACATAGTCACTGTTACTACCCGGCTACCACCTGGTACTCTCCCCTGCAGCTTCGAGACTGCTGCCCCATGGACATAGTCACTGCTACTACCCGGCTACCACCTGGTACTCTCCCCTGCAGCTTCGAGACTGCTGCCCCATGGACATAGTCACTGCTACTACCCGGCTACCACCTGGTACTCTCCCCTGCAGCTTCGAGACTGCTGCCCCATGTACATAGTCACTGCTACTACCCGGCTACCACCTGGTACTCTCCCCTGCAGCTTCGAGACTGCTGCCCCATGGACATAGTCACTGTTACTACCCGGCTACCACCTGGTACTCTCCCCTGCAGCTTCGAGACTGCTGCCCCATGTACATAGTCACTGCTACTACCTGGCTACCACCTGGTACTCTCCCCTGCACCTTCGAGACTGCTGCCCCATGGACATAGTCACTGCTACTACCAGGCTACCACCTGGTACTCTCCCCTGCACCTTCGAGACTGCTGCCCCATGGACATAGTCATTGAACACTGGTCACATGAATAATGTTCACATACTGTTTTACCCACTTCATATGTATATAATGTATTCTATTCAAGTCTCATCCTATATAACTACTGCTGTACACACCTTCTCTATTCATATACTGTCCATACTGTCTATTCACACTATTATTTGTATATATATATTTATATTCCAGTCTCTGACATTGCTCCTTCTGATATTTCTTACTTTCTTATTTTTCAGGATTATGTGTGTATTGTTTTATTTTATATTACCAGGTATTGCTGCACTGGTGGAGCATTTTGCTGCACCTGCGATAACATCTGTAAATCTGTGTATGCAACCAATCAATTTAGATTTGATTTGAAGTTGGTGTAGGACTCTACCTCCACAAGTATGTATCCAAACCTCTTTGCAATGGCCTTTGTCACATAAAGTATTGAGAGCATTTACCGTCTACAACGTAATCCGAGTGCCACAGCCCACAGAAGTTGAACTCCAGTAAGAACCTGTACAGAAGCAGAGTTGTTGGGAGAGAAAATGAAGTGTCAAAAACAATTCAGTTCAGTTCAAAACAACATTACACTAGAGTGATGACAAACAGCATATACAGACCATTTTTCATAAACTCAGCCTGAAAAGTGCATCTCACACTTACATCAACATGTGAGAGAAGAACCATTTAATCACTGCAGCAAGGCCATAGAAAGGCTACAGGAAGGGGAGATAGAGATACAGAGTGAGATACAGAGTGAGATACAGAGTGAGATAGAGAGAGAGAGAGAGAGAGAGAGAGAGAGAGAGAGAGAGAGATACAGAGAGAGAGAGATACAGAGAGAGAGAGATAGAGAGATACAGAGAGAGATACAGAGAGAGAGATACAGAGTGAGAGAGAGATACAGAGAGAGAGATGCAGAGATACAGAGAGAGATACAGAGAGAGAGAAAGAAAGATACAGAGAGAGAGAGAGAGAGAGAGAGAGAGAAATGAAAGAGAATAAAACATAGGTAACCCAAGTGAAAGAGAACAAGAAGAGAGCATCTGTTAAGTAATTATATTATACAACCAGCAGGCAGCACATAGCAAATGTTTCAGCAAATAGTGACTTCTTCAGGGTTAAGAAATATTGATAAACATGACTCACGCTGAGCAGAGGGCGAGCACTACTGGAATGACTGTGTCCTGATCTGCACATTCCCTGGTAATCATACAACGACACCCTGTTGGACACACAACGATTAGCCTTTTACTGCACTGGGCTAATTCAGGGTCACACAGAGTGTTTCTTGGTAGTCTTAAACAAATCTACTTTGAAACAAAAACGTACACACCTCACACACATGGTTATGGGCTTAAGTAAAAGAAGACACCTGTACCATGTCAGATATAGAGTTGAAATGTATTCGATGTTGAGTTTGCATCCTAATGTGACACTTTATATAAATCACTGAAGACTGAAATATAGCAAACTGTTTGACGTAGAAACACCAGATTTTCAGCGGCAAAGAAAGTTCATTAATTATGAAATTATGAAGAATATTAATACATTTGACTGCAGGAAAGGGTCTACGAAGTTAGGGATTACATAACCTTGCACAATAGGATCAATCAATGGTATAATATATATATCCATCGTAATGTAGCTCCTCTTACTTCTTGTACATGCCCGACTTAATCAACGCTGCCATCACAGACCCGTCCACTTCCCCAAAGAAACGTCCGACCTGTAGAGATGATGACAGTAGGGGGTTATATTCAGAGATGACATCATCTAGGTCTACAGAGCCTTCTGACTATACAAGGGATCTCTTTAGCGTCAGAGAGATGGAGCCAGAGGGAGATTGCGTAACACCAATAATAGCCTTCAGTACCTGCTTCAAATCTGCATGACCTAGCACAAACTCCCATAGCAACACCATCAATTAGACACAGCCACAAGAGGCTAAACTTAAGATGCCCTCTTGCTCCTTACAGTATTCTGTACCTCTATGTATTTACCTGTTACTATCATGTACTCTATGTTAGTCGTTTTACACTTCACAGGGTGTTACTGTTGTCTGTGAATGAGTGTCACATCTTATTTAACATGACAGAAAGGTTAACCTCATATACAGTACAGTATACACTCCCCTCTATCTGTCTTCTCTTACTGTAGCACATCCCTGTACTCTGAATTATTCAAGGTCACTTTGTTTAAGCCACACTGTCCAAGTTTCCAAGTCATCCTCCCTCCTCTTCCCGTTTCTCTCTAACTGCGGCTGACACTTTATTTCAATCTCAGGGAGAAGGGAAGGAGACGAATTTCCCTGTGGCTTTTTAAGAGATACAGTGTTTGCCGAGTGTCTGTCTCTGTGAGTGTGTGTGTGTGTGTGTGTGTGTGTGTGTGTGTGTGTGTGTGTGTGTGTGTGTGTGTGTGTGTGTGTGTGTGTGTGTGCGTGTGTGTGTGTGTGTGTGTGTGTGTGTGTGTGTGTGTGTGTGTGTGTGTGTGTGTGTGTGTGTGTGTGTGTGTGTGTGTGTGTGTGTGTGTTTGCCGAGTGTGAGCTCTGGTCCCTGAAGCCAGAGCCGGAATGGAACTTGATGCTCTATTTACCTGAAAGAAATGCAGTGAAATAAAAACGCAACAACGTTTCGGTGCAAAACTTGGCAGGCAATGCATCCATCCTAGGACAGGAATCTAATGCAGAACCAAAACAGCAGTGTGTCCTCCATCAAATCTATTACCAACATACTACATGTTGTGTTGTCAGCATCTAGACTTTGTTTCTGCTTAGTCACACTCTAGTACGAGCTATGCACATCAGAAATTCTAAGGAAGTTGGTTATGACCCATTTCTTGAAGGCAGCACTGTACTCCTGCCGTATCCTGAATGATTAAATATTTACAGAGCTCTGCCTTAGCCCAATCCCTCCCTCTGAATTAAAAGGGGGAGCACTTGGTGTTCCCACAAAACTTTGTCAAAGTCCTAACCTCAGCAAAATGTTACGGGGTAGCACTTTATCATAATATCTGCTTACTAAGGTTTGCTTTAGTGCCTTACGGAGACATAAACATATTGAATTAAGAGGGAAAATGTAAATATGTGCATCCTTGGTTTGGCCTGAATAGTCTTAATGTCAGTAAATGTTTTATTTAATCGGGACTGGCAGTGATGCAGTAGGAATACGTATACACTGACAGGCTGAACAAGATGGTGTGTGTGTGTTTGTTTCGCTCACCTCCAGCCCACACTCCTCCTTAACCCCAAAGATATATTTTTTTCATTATGAAATTATGACAAATATTAATAACATTCCACCCATGAGGCCAACATATTGTGATTTGGTCATTTGACTGCAGGAAATTCTTCATTTAATCTGCAGTTGTTTTTATCAAAGGGGTTTGGTAATCCCCCGGTACACGCATGATATAAGATTCCACACTGACTACCTACTATAATGTGTAGTATAGCCCCCCACGGTCATAGTCTTCAAGTGCATTCTAAGATTTAAGGGCCCAATACCCACCACACTGTTAAGCTATGAACACTTATGTTGTGAACACTTATGCTATGAACACTTATGTTATGAACACTTATGTTATGAACACTTATGTTATGAACACTGCCATGGCGCTTGTCCATTCCACCCCACTAATTCTCAGTAATACGGTTAGTCCAGTCCTCCCTCTGCAGTGAAGTCAAGTTAAGGTGGTGTGGGCTGCTTGGTACCTTTAGCTCCAGTTAGTGATAAGGTGGCTGCTTACTGTCTTTAGCTCCAGTTAGTGATAAGGTGGCTGCATACTGTCTTTAGCCCCAGTTAGTGATACGGTGGCTGTTTACTGTCTTTAGCTCCAGTTAGTGATAAGGTGGCTGCATACTGTCTTTAGCTCCAGTTAGTGATAAGGTGGCTGCTTACTGTCTTTAGCCCCAGTTAGTGATAAGGTGGCTGTTTACTGTCTTTAGCTCCAGTTAGTGATAAGGTGGCTGCATACTGTCTTTAGCTCCAGTTAGTGATAAGGTGGCTGCTTACTGTCTTTAGCTCCAGTTAATCAGCCAGTTCTCTGCTAATTCCTGTAAGAGGGATTAGGACCATAAGGGTCCTATGAGTGCTCCAGGTGTTGTTTTGGCCTGTTACTTACTGCCTCACAGTGTCCTCTTCTCTCTCAATTCAGTTCAATTCAACAGACTTTATTGACATGGCAAGTTAAATTAATTACATTGTCAAAGTACACATACTGTATGAAGTGCCTCTATGGCAATTCAGATGGCTGATTGAGGACCTTTACTCTGAAGAATGTGTTTGTTTTCTACGATTGTGTTTTTTTCCTTCTGTTTTGTTTTTCGTAGTGTATTGATATATATATATATATATATATATATATATATATATATATATATATTGTAATTACAGGGTTCATCTGTAAAAGAGACCTTGGTCTCAGCATGACTCCCTGTCAAAATAAAGGTACAAAAAAATGGTTGGACTAACAGTTATAAAGTAATACTAATAACAGGGATAGTAGCAGTGGAAATGATATTAACATTAACAGCAACTACAGCAATTGTCATGAGAATAATATTAAATGAAAGTAATGTCAGTAGGCTAATTGTAACATGGCTGAGAAGCCACATGGCATGGTATGAAAGACAAAACACAACGCTAAAAACTATTGTGACATTGTAGTTTTCACTGGCTGTCCCTCAGGTTGTGGCTGGATTACACACAACTGGCTGACAAAACTACACATTTTGGCTGAAAATAGTCTGGGTAGCCATTTGATTAGATGTTCAGGAGTCTTACGGCTTGGGGGTAGAAGCTGTTTAGAAGCCTCTTGGACCTGGACTTGGCGCTACGGTACCGCTTGCCATGTAGTAGCAGAGAGAACAGTCTATGACTTGGGTGGCTGGAGTCTTTGACAATTTTTAGGGCCTTCCTCTGACACCACCTGGTATAGAGGTCCTATGCTGGGACATTCGTACTACCCTCTGTAGTGCCTTGCGGTCAGAGGTTGAGCAGTTACCATACCAGGCAGTGATGCAACCAGGATGCTCTCGATGGTGCAGCTGTAGAACCTTTTGAGGATCTGAGGACCCATGCCAAATCTTTTCAGTCTCTTGGGGGGGAATAGGTTTTGTCGTGCCCTCTTCACAACTGTCTTGGTGTGCTTGGACCATGTTAGTTTGTTGATGATGTGGACACCAAGGAACTTGAAGCTCACAACCTGCTCCACTGCAGCCCCGTCGATAGAATGGGGGCGTGCTCGGTCCTCTTTTTCCTGTATTCCACAATAATCACCTTTGTCTTGATCACGTTGAGGGAGAGGTTGTTGTCCTGGCACCACACAGCCAGGTCTCTGACCTCCTCCCTATAGGCTGTCTCGTCGTTGCCGGTGATCAGGCCTACCACTGTTGTGTCATCAGTAAATTTAATGATGGTGTTGGAGTCGTGCCTGGCCATGCAGTCATGAGTGAACAGGTAGTACAAGAGGGGGCTGAGCACGCACCCCTGAGGATCAGTGTTGAGGATCAGTGTGGCGGATGTGTTGTTTCCTACCCCTACCACCTGGGGGCAGTCCGTCAGGAAGTCCAGTTGCAGAGGGAGGGGTTTAGTCCCAGGGTCCTTAGCTTATTGATGAGCTTTGAGGTCTGACTCTTTGACACAGTGTAATGGGAAATGCAGCTCTGTCTCTACCCGGGGGCAGAGTGAGCACAGCCCGTCCTCTCTGGGCAGCCAGGTTTGCCTGTGATGACTGGACTCTATGGGCAGACTTTTTTTTCTCTCTCTCTCTCTCTCTCTCTCTCTCTCTCTCTCTCTCTCTCTCTCTCTCTCTCTCTCTCTCTCTCTCTCTCTCTCTCTCTCTCTCTCTCTCTCTCTCTCTCAAGATGAGACCGTGTATTTACATGGTCAAGCCGACCAGATAGTGATTATATAAATGATCCCTCCCTTGGTCTGCTGATCTGCTTATCAAACGGTTCAACGTGTTCATTAACCACAGTTATCATTCATTACATAACGGGTCACCGGGTGGTCATGCTGTCAGACCCTTACCTCTGACCTTTCTTTAGAGACTATGATGAAGCCGTTGCTGTCCACAAGGAAACAGTTGACATCCTGAAGGAATAAGAGACAGGACATTAGTTGTAATGGCACTTATTCAATGATGATATTGACATTCATGAATTCAATGGGAACTGACTCAAACACTGCAGAACAGGCTCAGTACTTACAGTGCTCTGGCAGCTGAGAGGGCAGACACCTTCCACGTCAGTACACTGGAGACAGACAGACAGACAGACAGACAGACAGACAGACAGACAGACAGACAGACAGACAGACAGACAGACAGACAGACAGACAGACAGGACAGACAGACAGACAGACAGACAGACAGACAGACAGACAGACAGACAGACAGACAGACAGACAGACAGACAGACAGACAGACAGACAGACAGACAGACAGACAGACAGACAGACAGACAGACAGACAGACAGACAGACAGACAGACAGACAGACAGACAGACAGACAGACAGACAGACAGACAGACAGACAGACAGACAGACAGACAGACAGACAGACAGACAGACAGACAGACAGACAGACAGACAGAAAGATTCACTTGAATCATGTGACTGATAGCTGTATATGGATTTGGAACATATTAACCACCATAACAACAACATAGTTATGACTGGTTCAACAGCCAGTCAATATGGTGTGATAACTTCTACACTCTAGAGAGGAGTTCATGTACTGTATCAACAGAAAATAAAAAGGTCACTGTTTACGTACGTCTGTGTCAGCGGGCTGTGAGTGGACGTGAGAGACAGAGGTAGACCAGGAGAAAGACAAAGAGACAGAGAGATGATAAGCTATTACCACTTAGCAGATAGTCCTAAATATACATACAGTATGTAGGATAATTTGCTGCTGATCATTTCAGATGTTACTTTACGAAAAATGTACCGAACCCTACAAAAATGTCCATTAATTATAATCCACATAATAGTTCAAATTTCCTGTTGCTACAGGATTATTTTCCTAAGGTAGCAAACTGGCTCAAACTAAGATCCTACATCTGTAGTGATGTCACACATTGTGTGTATGTGATCCCTGCGCAGGAACTGATCCTGTGACCTTGACATTGCCATGCTCTTACCAACTGAACCAGAGATGGATTTGTGTCAGTAGTGTGGTATGTTGTTGGGGAGCTGTCTGTGTGTGTCTGTGTGTGTGTTGCTCCCTCACCTGAAAGGCAATGGTCCATAGCCTCTTCTCCAGCATCTCCAAGGACATCTGCACCCCAATGGCTAAAAATAGAACACACACACAGGTCAGTTGAGAGAGGAAACCATGGACTCTGCAAAAAACCCTGAAGCCTAATTTACTGTGTCCGTCTGTGAGAGACTATTGAGAGGCTGGGTGGGTGTGGTGTTGGGCATTATAGTGTGACAGGAAATCAATCAGGCCTTCAGTTAACCTCTATGCAGTTTGCACAGTTAGCACCAGGCTGCTGCTGTTTGCATGAAAAATGCACACTGTGGTACCACTGACGGGCTAGCGTGTTTATTATCTAAGCATAGCAGTGGTGGAAAAGGTACCCAATTGTCATACTTGAGTAAAAGTAAAGATACCTTAATAGAAAATGACTGAAGTAAAAGTCACTCAGTAAAATACTACTTGGGTAAAAGTCTAAAAGTATTTGGTTTAAAATATACGTAAGTATCAAAAGTAAATGTAATTACTCAAATATACTTAAGTATCAAAAGTAAAATCATTTAAAATTCCTTTTATTAAGCTAAGCAGATGGCACCATTTTCTTATTTTTTAAATATACCGATAGCCAGAGGCACACTCTCCAACATTCCAACATAATTTACAAACGAAGCATGTGTGTTTAGTGAGTCCACCAGATCAGAGGCAGAAGGGATGACCAGGGATGTTCTGTCCTGCTAAGCATTCACAATGTAACGAGTACTTTTGGTTGTCAAGGAAAATGTATGGAGTAAAAAGTACATTTTCTTTCTGAATATAGTGAATACAAGTAAAAGTAGTCAAAAATATGAATAGTAAAGTAAATTACGGATACCCCAAAAACTACTTCAGAAGTACTTTAAAGTATTTTTACTTGAGTAATTTACACCACAAATGCATAGTCACTTTACAAATGACCTCGAATATCTTGTACCCCTGCACATTGACTCGGTTCCGGTACCCCCTGTACTTAGCCTCGTTATTGTTAAGTCATTGTCTTGAGGTACTTTTTGATTACATTTTTTTACTTTCGTTAATTTAGTAAATATTCTTTTTTAAACTCTATTTCTTGAACTGCATTGTTGGTTAAGGGCTTGTAAGTAAGCATTTCACAGTAAGGTCTACACTTGTCGTATTCGGCACATGACAAATCAAATTGGATTTGATTTGATGCGTGCGTTACAGGTAAATTGTGTCTGGGAAGGGTGAGACTCTGAACACATCTACCAGGCTTTCACAGTAGCTCTGTGCTTGTTGATACTTCTGCCGAGTTCTGTGTTGTGAGATACCAATGCTTAATTTCACCAGATGGTTACTTAATTGTCTTGTTAAAATGGTAATTAGCTATTGATTGTCTGATGTTATTCCTATATCATGTCTCTCTTTGTGTTGTGGATCTCCTTTGACGCAATGCAATTTCTGTGAATAACAGACAATAAAAGTACCATCTAAACCTATCTAACATCATCTAACCTCATCTTATATCATCTAATATCATCTAACCTCATCTAAACTCATCTAACATCATCTTATATCATCTAACCTCATCTTAACATATCTAACCTCATCTAACATCATCTAACCTAGTAATTATGCAATTTACTCTAATTTTATGATGGCTCACACACACATGCAGGCAAGTATACTATATATACACAAAAGTATGTGGACATGCCTTCAAATTTGTGGATTCGACTATTTCAGCCACACTCGTTGCTGACAGGTGTATAAAATCGAGCACAGCCATGCAATCTCCATAGACAAACACTGGCAGTAGAATGGCCTTACTGAAGAGCTCAGTGGCTTTCAATGTGGCACCGTCATAGGATGCCACCTTTCCAAAAAGTCAGCTTGTCACATTTCTGCCCCGGTAGAGCTCCCCTGGTCAACTGTAAGTGCTGTTATTGTGTAGTGGAAACGTCTAGGAGCAACAACGGCTCAGCTGCAAAGTGCTAGGCCACACAAGCTCACAGAATGGGACCGCCAAGTGCTGAAGCGTGTAGCGCGTAAAAATCATCCGTCCTCAGTTATAACACTTTCTACCGAGTTCAAAACTGCCTCTGGCAGCAACGTCAGCAAAATAAACGTTTGTCGGGAGCTTCATGAAATGGGTGTCCATGACTGAGCAGCTTCACACAAGCCTAAGATCACTATGCGCAATACCAAGCATTGGCTGGAGGGGTGTAAAGCTAGCCGCCATTGCAGTGGAAACGCGTTCTCTGGAGTCACCATCTGGCAGTCTGACGGACGAATCTGGGTTCGGCGGATGCCAGAAGAACGCTGCCTGCCCCAATGCATAGTGCCAACTGTAAAGTTTGGTGGATGAGGAATAATGGTCTGTGGCTGTTTTTCATGATTCGGGCTCGGCCCCTTAGTTCCAGTGAAGGGAAATCTTAATGCTACAGCATTCAATGACATTCTGGAGCATTCTGTGCTTTCAAATTTGTGGCAACCGTTTGGGGAAGGCCCTTTCCTGTTTCAGCATGACAATGCCCCCATGCAGAAAGCGAAGTCCATACAGAAATGGTTGGTAGAGATCGGTGTGGAAGAACCTGACTGGCACCTTTGGGAAGAATTGGAGCACCGACTGCGAGCCAGGCCTAAACGCCCAACATCAGTGTCCGACCTCACTAATGCTCTTGTGGCTGAAAGGAAGCAAGTCCCCGCAGAAATTTTCCAACATCTAGTGGAAAGCCTTCCCAGAAAGAGTGGAGGATGTTATAGCAGCAAAGGGGGGACCAACTCAATATGAATGCCCATGATTTTGGAATGAGATGTTTGACGAGCAGGTGTGTAGTGTCTTTTGGTCATGTGGTGTCGGTACGATGCACACAAACACACCCAGTCTGATCACTCTACTAATGAGTCCTTCTGACCAAAACCATGTCATCTGCAGTCCGGAGAAGTAAGGAGGACCACACACACTGACTGATTGACTGACTGAATGACTGAATTAATGATATTCAACACCAATGACAGGTTGATAACAAAGATACATCTTTAAGCCCCCTCTTGGAGTAGAGTAAGTTGTTGGTGACCTCTAATTGGACAGAACAGAGGAGGAGCCAATCAGAAGACCTATACCTCCCTGTCAGATATTGCCTACCTTTCCAGCAAGACCAATGACACAGCAGAATGAGTCAAGAACAGATTCAGTCTATCTCTTAATGACATGATCCTTATCAGTGGAAGTCAGGCTGCCTGGCTGCCTGGCACGAGCCACTGGTGCAGCAGAGGTGCTTTTATTGTTTTGCAGTTTTTCTGCAGTCAATAGTCTTCCACCAGATGCAAAGATGAAAGTAATGGAAAAAGAGGCACACACACACCGACCATCACTTGGCATTTTGGGACAAATGCAGCTCAGGGTCCAGGATTTACAACAGCCTATAGAGACACTCTGATCTTCTGTGATGTACGGAGCTATATCAGCTGATTCCTCCCGCTCTCACAACCTCTCTCTTCTCCCTTCACTTCCACTCTCTCCCCTCTCCCTCTCTCTCTCCCCCACCTTCTCTCTCTCTCCCCCTCCACCTTTCCCTCTCTCTCTTCCCCTCTCCCCCCTCTCTCACTCCCTTTCTCTCTCCCCCTCCAATTATCCCTCTCTCTCTCTCTTACTCCCCACCTTTCCCTCTCTCCCCATTTCTCGCTCTCTCTCTCCCTCTTCCCATTTCTCTCTCTCTCTATTTCTCTCTTCCTCTCAACCTTTCCCTCTCTCCCCTTTCCCTCCCTCTCCCCTCCCCTCTCCCCCTTTCTCTCTCCCTCTTCCCCTTTCCCCATTCTCTCTCTCCTGCTCTCCCTCTCCTCCCTCTCTCCCTCCCTCTCTCTCTCTCCCCTTTCCCTCTCTCGCCCTCCTGCTCTCCCTCACCCCCATTCTCTCTCTCCCTCCTGCTCTCCCTCTCCCCTCGCTCTCTCTCCCTCCCCCTCTTCCCCTTTCTCCCCTCTCTCTCCTCATTTTATCTCCCCATTCTCTCTTTCTCTCCTTCCTGCTCTCCCTCTCCCCCATTCTCCCTCTCTCTCTCCTGCTCTCTCACTCTCTTCTCCCCTCTCTCCCTCCCCCCTCTCTCCCCACTCTTCCCCTTTCTCTCTCTCCCTCTCCTCCTGCTCTCCCCCCCTCGCTTCCCCCTCTCCCCATCCCCTCTCGCTCTCTCTCTCTGTATCTCTCTCGCTCTCTCATTCAGTGTGAGAGCTTACACAGCTGCACCACACTCTGTTACTCTTTTTGTCAAACCAAGCTTCATGCACACACACACACACACACACACACACACACACACACACACACACACACACACACACACACACACACACACACACACACACACACACACACACACACACACACACACACACACACACACACACACACACACACACACACACACACACACACACACACACACACACACACACAGCTAGACTGAACCTCTGGACAGTAGTGTGCTCCAACTACCAGGAAAGCACAGTCGGTAAGAAGACCTGAGAGGAGAGGAGAGGGGAGAGAGAGAGAGAGAGACCGCCCCGAGAGGCAGAGAGAAGGAGGAAGCAGAGGAGAAGACAGGAGTTAAAGAGCATGTGTTTGTTCCCTTGGGACCCCAGCATCCAGGATACACAGAGATACAACAGGAACCAGGACCTTTCTCCAAACACCTCCGTTAGCAGCAACATCAGATGAAGCATATTGTTTTTTTCCACACAGGGAGGATAAAAGATACTACTGAAGCACTTTTCTTATTTAAGAGCTATAGCACTTTGGAGACTGAAACATCACCAGATGGTGAGTAATGCACTGTCTATGTGAGAGAGCAAGAGCGAGAGAGCGAGAGTGAGAGCAAGAGCGAGATAGTGTGCTGCTGCTCTGTGTGTGTAGAAGTATCTGTTGTTAGGGAGGTTTTCCCTTTCTCTATGCTTCTTGTGAAAGAATATTCCAGCTACTAGGCTAATGCATTGAGTCTGTTTGCAGGTAAGTCATTTTTTATTTATTTCACTGTTTTCCCCTCATCCCAGTACAATTATCAGAATGAACTAATCCATAAACTTTTGGGAGCAAAACACAACCAAGGGAAATTGTCCTTGTTCAAGCTGCAGTGAGGTACAGTAGCATTGCAATGCAGGTAGTGTTTACTGGGATGAAAAGAGGAACTGTTGGGCTTTATAACATGTAAAAGACTACAGACATAAAGTAGAGTTAGTAGCTGAATAACCTTTTATATAAACTCTAAATACAGACATCTAGTAGTTAGTAGCTGAATAACCTTTTATATAAACTCTGAATACAGACATCTAGTAGTTAGTAGCTAAATAACATTTTATATAAACTCTAAATACAGATATCTAGTAGTTAGTAGCTGAATAACCTTATATATAAACTCTGCATCTAGTATCGGGGTGTATATTAAAATAATAATGTTTACTACAAGGTAGTAAAATAATATAACATAAATGGACATGTTCTATAGATTTATAGATACACACTGTATAGCCTTCTTTATAGTACATCGACACTTGGTTTTGCGGTCTAACAACAACACAGTTTAGGATGAGAAATAATGTAGAATAAATTACGTATTATAGATTTAGAGCGTGAGTTCACACTGGGGCCTATGTGTGGTTTTATGTGTTCTGTGTGTAGTTTTATGTGTTCTATGTGTGGTTTTATGTGTTCTGTGTGTGGTTTTATGTGTTCTATGTGTGGTTTTATGTGTTCTGTGTGTAGTTTTATGTGTTCTATGTGTGGTTTTATGTGTTCTGTGTGTGGTTTTATGTGTTCTGTGTGTGGTTTTATGTGTTCTGTGTGTAGTTTTATGTGTTCTATGTGTGGTTTTATGTGTTCTGTGTGTGGTTTTATGTGTTCTGTGTGTAGTTTTATGTGTTCTATGTGTGGTTTTATGTGTTCTGTGTGTGGTTTTATGTGTTCTGTGTGTGGTTTTATGTGTTCTGTGTGTGGTTTTATGTGTTCTATGTGTGGTTTTATGTGTTCTGTGTGTGGTTTTATGTGTTCTGTATGTGGTTTTATGTGTTCTGTGTGTGGTTTTATGTGTTCAGTGTGTAGTTTTATGTGTTCTATGTGTGGTTTTATGTGTTCTGTGTGTGGTTTTATGTGTTCTGTGTGTGGTTTTATGTGTTCTGTGTGTAGTTTTGTGTGTTCTATGTGTGGTTTTATGTGTTCTGTGTGTAGTTTTGTGTGTTCTATGTGTGGTTTTATGTGTTATGTGTGTAGTTTTATGTGTTCTATGTGTGGTTTTATGTGTTATGTGTGTAGTTTTATGTGTTCTGTGTGTGGTTTTAAGTGTTCTATGTGTGGTTTTATGTGTTCTACGTGTGGTTCTATGTGTTCTATGTGTGGGTTTTGTGTGTAGTTTTATGTTTTATGTGTTCTATGTGTGATTTTGTAAATAAATGGACATGTTCTATAGATTTATAGATACACACTGTATAGCCTTCTTTATAGTACAGCGACACTTGGTTTTGCGGTCTAACAACAACACAGTTTAGGATGAGAAATAATGTAGAATAAATTACGTATTATAGATTTAGAGCGTGAGTTCACACTGGGGCCTATGTGTGGTTTTATGTGTTCTGTGTGTAGTTTTATGTGTTCTATGTGTGGTTTTATGTGTTCTGTGTGTGGTTTTATGTGTTCTGTGTGTGGTTTTATGTGTTCTGTGTGTAGTTTTATGTGTTCTATGTGTGGTTTTATGTGTTCTGTGTGTGGTTTTATGTGTTCTGTGTGTGGTTTTATGTGTTCTGTGCGTAGTTTTATGTGTTCTCCGTGTGGTTCTATGTGTTCTATGTGTGGGTTTTGTGTGTAGTTTTATGTTTTATGTGTTCTATGTGTGATTTTGTGTGTTCTACGTGTGGTTCTGTGTAGTTTTATGTGTTCTATGTGTTCGATGTGTGGTTTTTGTGTTCTATGTGTGGTTTTATGTGCTTTATGTGTGGTTTTTGTGTTCTGTGTGTGGTTTTATGTGTTCTATGTGTTGTTCTATATGTTCTATGCCGATGACGTGGATGTCAATTAAGGCATCCCCACGCACCTCTCTGATTCAGAGGGGTTAGGTTAAATGCGGAAGACACATTTCAGTTGAATGCATTCAGTTGTCCAACTGACTAGGTATCCCCCTTTCCCTTCCTTTCTATGTGTTATGTGTTGTGTTGTTTTCGTTTATGTGTTATTCTATGTGTTCTGAGTTATTTTATGTGTTCTGTGTTATTCTATGTGTTCTGAGTTATTTTATGTGTTCTGTGTTATTTTATGTTTTCTATGTGTTGTTCTACACCATATATACAAACGTATGTGGACACCACATCAAATTAGTGGATTCGACTGTTTCAGCCACACCCGTTGCTGACAGGCGTATAAAATCGAGCACACCACCATGCAATCTCCATAGACAAACATTTACAGTAGAATGGCCTTACTGAAGAGCTTAGTGACATTCAACTTGGCACCATCAACAAGTCAGTTCGTCAAATTTCTGCCCTGCTAGAGCTATCCCGGTCAACTGTAAGTGCTGTTATTGTGCAGTGAAAACATCTAGGAGCACCAACGGTTCAGCCGCAAAGTGGTAGGCCACACAAGCTCACAGAAAGGGGCCGCTGAGTGCTGAAGCCCTTAGTGCGTAAACATCGCCTGTCCTCGGTTGCAACACTCACTACCGAGTTCCAAACTGCCTCTGGAAGCAACATCAGCACAATAACTGTTCGTCAGGAGCTTCATGAAATTAGTTTCCATTGCCGAGCAGCTGCCCACAAGCCTAAGATCACCATGCGCAATGCCAAGCATCAGCTGAAGTGGTGCAAAATTTACCGTCATTGGACTCTGGAGCAGTGGAAATTCGTTCTCTGGAGTGATGAATCACGATTCACCATCTAGCAGTCCGACGGACGAATCTTGGTTTGGTGGAAGCATAGTGCATAGTGCCAACTGTAAAGTTTGGTGGATGAGGAATAATGGTCTGGGGCAGTTTTTCATGGTTCGGGCTAGGTCTCTAGGTTCCATTGAAGGGAAATCTTAACTCTACAACATACAATGACATTCTAGATGATTCTGTGCTTCCAACTTAGTGGCAACAGTTTGGGAAGGACCTTTCCTGTTTCAGCATGACAATGCCCCTGTGCACGAAGCAAGGTCCATACAGAAATTGTTTGTTGAGAACTTGACTTGCCTGCACAGAGCCCTGACCACAACCCCATCAAACACCTTTGGGATGAATTGGAACGCCGACTGTGAACCAGGCCTAATCGCCCAACATCAGTGCCCGACCTCACTAATGCTCTTGTGGCTGAATGGAAGCAAGTCCCCGCAGCAATGTCCCATCATCTAGTGGAAAGCCTTCCCAGAAGAGTGGAGGCTGTTATAGCAGCAAAGGGGGACCAACTCCTTATTACAGTGTTTTTCTGATTACTTAGGCACTATCTTTGAAACTATAGGCCATCTTTGCAAAACTCTACACACTAACCACAAAACCTTACACCAAACATTATAAATCTCTTGCAAAAGCAAACAATTCTTGCAAAACTCTTCAAACTCTTAAAACAAATTGTGTTTTTGCGTCAATACAGTACACCCAAACCATCATTTGAATAAGTACACGAAGCACCAACTAGGCACTGATGGTAAAAATGAAAAACACTTGTGGCTTTTTCTTTTTCTGTGTGCAGGGCACAGCAGTTAGATTTTTTTTTTTGTCATACATGTAGTAAACACACAGGTGTCCAAATGTGTAAAGTATGGAAGTGTTTTCCGAACATAACACACAGTCAACACAAATAAGGGGAAAACATATATATTTTTTCTAAATGTTCTAACACAAAAGCGCAGTAGAAGAAAACAAAAACATTTGTGGTAGAAAAAAATAAAATAAAAAAAACGAGGCTACATCTCGTCCTTCGTGGGTCTGGCCATAAGACTTCATCCACATCACATGCGATGTTGTCTTGACGAAGGCAGGGTGGAAAGTATCACATGGGGTTCCGTATCCAGGCCTGGCATGACTCCTAATCGATGTCTCCACAAGCCTCCTCCATTGCCTGTAGAAGGGGATTGGTGGGGCTGGTGATCATACACCTTCCAACGCCATGCAGAGAAGAATTCTTCAATAGGATTCCAGAAAGGAGAGTATAGGGGAGATTTGAGTGCGATGAAAAGTGGGTGACCCGTGAACCAATTGCGGCCCACAGCAGCCCGGTGGAAACTAACATTGTCCCAGATGATAACGTACCTGGGCTGCTCTGGCCCCTGGTCATTAGGGATTAGTCTGTTGTGGAGGGGGTCCAGAAATGTGATAATGTGTGCAGTGTTGTATGGGCCTGTTGTATGGGCATGATGGTGAAGGACGCCATTTTGGCTAATAGCCACACACATTGATATGTTGCCACCACTTGTCCCGGGACGTTGATGATGGCAACGTGTCTGATGATATTTCTGCCGCGGCCCCTTGTTTTTACAAGGTTGAAACCTGCCTCGTCCACATATATTAGCTCATGATGCACTGCATCTTTTTCTAGCTCCATGACTCTCTGAAAGAGACAAGACAAAACAATGTAGCACAGTAGGAAAAGACAGGGATCAGTCAATATGATGTAGCACCATACACTTCTAGATCCAGTACCAATGATAGGATAGTATAGCTTACCTGCACATATTCATATCTCAGTTGTTTTCCACGGTCTGAGTCTCTTTCGAAGGGGACTCTGTACAGCTGCTTCATCCTAATTCTATTGTGTTTCAGTAGACGAGACAGTGCATAGAGACTCACTCTGTTTCAGTGGACAAGACAGTGCAGAGAGACTCACTCTGTTGACGTTTTGGAATATGGTGTTATCTGACATTATGTGGTCCTGCAGTTCTCTGTGTCTGATGCAGTTATTTGCAATGACCATATTTACAATGTGGGTCTCCTGCTCTGGGTTGAACAGTCGACCTCTTCCACCAGATACTGGTTTTCTTGCAGTTCTGTAAAAACATTTGAATGGTTTAAGTGATAGATCCTTCTCATTATGAAAGTATAATACATATTTCTGTACCAGTAAGACTACAGCACTTACAGTTACTTACCGGTTCTCATTTCGAAATAGTGTAGCAATGTAGAGACCAATGTTAACAGTTTTGCCAGAAGTGTGTTATTAAATTGCAAATTGAGTGTAAAGCAGTGAGTTGTATTTACAGTTTAGCAAAAAATGTGTAGTACAATTACAAACTGAGTGTAAAAAGGTTTGGCACACTTGATGAATGCATTGGCTACAAGTGTTAATGGTTTCAGACTATAGTGCTTCAAGAATGACTGTTAATGTTTAAGCATTCAGAAAAAACTGTAATGTTTGACAGTGTCCACATACCTGTGGTCATGTATTGTTCAATGTGTTGTTCTATGTGTTCTATACTACCGGTCAAAAGTTTTAGAACACCAACTCATTCAATTATTATTTTTTTAAACTATTTATTTGACTAATAGTGAAGACATCAAACCTATGAAATAACACATATGAAATCATGTAGTAAGCAAAAAAAAGTGTTAAACAAATCAAAATATATTTTGTATTTTAGACTCTTCAAAGTAGCCACCCTTTGCCTTGATGACAGCTTTGCACACGCTTGGCATTCTCTCAACCAGCTTCATGAGGTAATCACCTGGAATGCATTTCAATTAACAGAAATTATTTGTGGAATTGCTTTCCTTCTTAATGCGTTTGAGCCAATCAGTTGTATTGTGACAAGGTAGTGGGGTGGGTATACAGAAGATAGCCCTTTTTGGTAAAATACCAAGTCCATATTATGACAAGAACAGTGCAAATAAGTAAAGAGAAATGACAGTCCATCATTACTATAAGACATGAAGGTCAGTCAATACGGAACATTTCAAGAATTTTGAAAGTTTATTCAAGTGCAGTCGCAAAAACTGTCCAACACTATGATAAAACTGTCTCTCTTGAGGACCGCCACAGGAAAGGAAGACCCAGAGTTACCGCCGCTGCAGAGCTTACTCATTCATTAGAGTTACCTGCCATTAGAGTTTCCAGCCTCAGAAATTGCAGCCCAAATAAATGCTTCACAGAGTTCAAATAACAGACACATCTCAACATCAACTGATGTGAATCAGGCCTCCATGGTCAAATTGCTGCAAAGAAACCACTACTAAAGCACACCAATAAGAAGAAGAGACCTGCTTGGGCCAAGAAACACGAGCAATGGACATTAGACCAGTGGAAATTTGTCCTTTGGTCTGGAGACCAAATTGGAGATTTTTGGTTCCAACTGCTGTGTCTGTGATATTTTAGATGTAATTTTTTTTTTACCGGCTACCTGCCGCCCCAATGTGGTGTGGGTGAACGGATGATCTCTGCATGTGTATTTCCCACCATATAGAGGAGGTGTAATGGTGTGGGGGTGCTTTGCTGGTGACACTGTCTGATTTATTTAGAATTCAAGGCACACTTAACCAGCATGGCTACTACAGCATTCTGCAGCGATACGCCATTCCATCTGGTTTGGGCTTAGTGGGACTATCATTTGTTTTTCAACAGGACAATGAGCCAACACACCTTCAGGCTGTGTAAGGGATATTTTACCAACGAGAGTGATGAGTGCTGCATCAGATAACCTGGCCTCCACAATCCACCTGACCTCAACCAAATTGAGATGGTTTGGGATGAGTCGGACCGCAGAGTGAAGGAAAAGCAGCCAACAAGTGCTCAGCAAATGTGTGAATTCCTTCAAGACTATTGGAAAAGCATTCCAGGTGAAGCTGGTTGAGAGATTACAAAGCTGTTATTAAGGCAAAGGGTGGCTATTTGAAGAATCTCAAATATATTAATTTGTTTAACACTTTTTAGGTTCAACAGGATTCCATATGTGTTATTTTATAGTTTTGATGTCTTAACTATTATTCGACGATGTAGAAAATAGTAAAAATAAAGAAAAATCCTTGAATGAGTAGGTGTTCTAAAACTTTTGACCGGTAGTGTACGTGTTGTTCTATGTCTTTTCTATGTGTTTTACATGTTGCTCTACAGGGGCTTGCGAAAGTATTCACACCCATTAGCATTTTTCCTATTTTGTTGCCTTACAACCCCGAATTAAAATAGATTTTGGAGGGGTTTATATAATTTAATTTACACAACATGCCTACCACTTTGAAGATGCAAAATATTTTTTTTGGCGAAACAAACAAGATACACAAAAAACTGAAAACTTGGGCGTGCATAACTATTCACCCCCCCGAAGTCAATACTTTGTATAGCCACCTTCTGCAGCAATTGCAGCTGCAAGTCTCCTGGGGTATGTCTCTATAAGCTTGGCAAATCTAGCCACTGAGATTTTTGCCCATTCTTCAAGGCAAAACTGCTCCTGCTCCTTCACGTTGGATTGGTTCCGCTGGTGTACAGCAAGTCATACCACAGATTCTCAATTGGATTGAGGTCTGGGCTTTGACTGGGCCATTCCAAGACATTTAAATGTTTCCCCTTAAACCACTCAAGTGTTGCTTCAGCAGTGTGCTTACGGTCATTGTCCAGTTAACCTCCGTCCCATTGTCCAGTGAACCTCCGTCCCAGTCTCAAATCTCTGGAAGACAGGTTTCCCTCAAGAATTTCTCTGTATTTAGCGCCATCCATCATTCCTCCAATTCTGACCAGTTTTCCCAGTTCCTGACGATTTTTTATTTTATTTTTTATTTCACCTTTATTTAACCAGGTAGGCTAGTTGAGAACAAGTTCTCATTTGCAACTGCGACCTGGCCAAGATAAAGCATAGCAGTGTGAACAGACAACAACACAAAGTTACACATGGAGTAAACAATAAACAAGTCAATAACACAGTAGAAAAAAGAGAGTCTATATACATTGTGTGCAAAAGGCATGAGGAGGTAGGCGAATAATTACAATTTAGCAGATTAACACTGGAGTGATAAATGATCACACCTAGCATGGACTTGTAGATGACCTGGAGCCAGTGGGTCTGGCGACGAATATGTAGCGAGGGCCAGCCGACTAGAGCATACAGGTCGCAGTGGTGGGTGGTATAAGGTGCTTTAGTAACAAAACGGATGGCACTGTGATAAACTGTATCCAGTTTGCTGAGTAGAGTGTTGGAAGCTATTTTGCAGATGACATCGCCGAAGTCGAGGATCGGTAGGATAGTCAGTTTTACTAGGGTAAGTTTGGCGGCGTGAGTGAAGGAGGCTTTGTTGCGGAATAGAAAGCCGACTCTAGTCCAATACAGCAAATGAAAGATAAACATCCTTAATCAACCCATCATGTCCGATTTCAAAAAATGCTTTACAGCGAAAGCACAACATATGATTATGTTAGGTCATAGCCAAGTCAAAAAAAAATCGCACAGCCATTTTTCCAGCTAGAGAGGAGTCACAAAAATCAGAAATATAGATAAAATGAATCACTAACCTTTGATGATCTTTATCAGATGACACTCATAGGACATCATGTTACACAAGACATGTATGTTTTGTTCGATAATGTGCATATTTATATTGTGACGACCCTCCCACTCTGTCTGCCGTATTATGTCTTTGTTCTTGTTTCCTTATTAGGATGCCGGTGGGCGGAGTTGGGAGGGTCGTCAGCTTTATGGGAAACACCTGGGCCAGGTGTCTCCCAGGATAAATAGACCTCTTCCACATTCATGGAAGAGACTCTCTCCATGCAGACACCTTTGTATATTGTGTTGTGGTTCTTGGTGGCCTTTTGTTTGTTTGTTTGTTTGTTTGCTTTGGCACCTTTCAACACCCTGCATTATCACATTCATGCATGCAAAACACTCACTTACACTACTGATTACTGATTACACACACCATTGTATATTTTCCTTAGTTGCTTTAGTTAATAAATATATATTTTGTTACTCCTTATCTCCACGTTGTCTCCCTTTTGTTACGGGCTTTGAGCCGGTTCGTGACAATAACATCCGGTGATCTAGCAGAAATACTCATAATAAACAGTGATAAAAGATAGAAGTGTTATTCACATAATTAAAGATAGACTTCTCCTTAACGCCACCGCTGTGTCAGATTTTTAAATAAACTTTATCTTATTAAAAAGCATAATCTGAGAACGGCGCTCAGAGCCCAATCCAGCCAGAGAAATATCCGCCATTTTGGAGTCAACAAAAATTTGAAATAACACCATAAATATTCACTTACCTTTGATCTTCATCAGAAGGCACTCCCAGGAATCCCAGTTCGACAATAAATGACTGATTTGTTCTGATTTGTTCCATAAAGTTCCATAAAGTCCATCATTTATGTCCAAATGGCCACAGCGTGTTCAGCCCACTAATTAATCTTCATGAGGCGCAAGCACTTCGTCCAGACAAAAACTCAAAAAGTTCAATTACAGGTCGTAGAAACAAGTCAAACGATGTATGGAATCAATCGTTAGGATGTTTTTAACATAAAACCTCAATGTTCCAACTGGAGAATTCCTATGTCTGTAGAAAAGCACTGGAAAGAGAGGTAACTCTGTCGGGAGTGCGCGTCACAAGCCTGAGACACTCTGCCAGACCACTGACTAAAACCGGTCTCATGAGCCCCTCCTTTATAGTAGAACCCTCATTCAAGTCTCTAAAGACGGTTGACATCTAGTGGAAGCCATAGGAAGTGCAACGTTATCCATATCCCACTGTGTAATTCGGTAGGCCAAGCTTAGAAAAACTACAAACCTCAGATGCCCCACTTCCTGGTTGGATTTTTCTCAGGTTTTCGCCTTCCATATGAGTTCTGTTATACTCACAGACATCATTCAAATAGTTTTAGACACTTCAGAGTGTTTTCTATCCAATACTAATAATAATATGCATACATTAGCATCTGGGACAGAGTAGGAGGAAGTTCATTCTGGGCACGATATTAAGGGATTCTCTCACATGCCTTTTGGCAAACACCAAATGTGTTTGCTTATTTTCTTCTTTAAGCAATGGCTTTTTTCTGGCCACTCTTCCATAAAGCCCAGCTCTGTGGAGTGTATGGCTTAAAGTGGTCCTATGGACAGATACTCCAGTCGCCACTGTGGAGCTTTGCAGCTCCTTCAGGGTTATCTTTGGTCTCTTTGTTGCCTCTGATTAATGCCCTCCTTCCCTGGTCTGTGAGTTTTGGTAGGCGGCCCCTCTTGGCAGGTTTGTCATTATGCCATACTGTATGTCGTGGTAATTTTCTGTATTACTAAACATTGAGAGAGCAAACCACACACAAGTCAGAGTTATATTATAAAGTCCATCTTTAATTATATATGAGCTTCACCATAGCCCTGTGACTCTCAGATGAATTCAGTGTCTATAAATGAATTCTCTGAGAGTGCTTACAAAACAATTCTTTGTATCATTTATAGCCAAGACACACCCATCTCAACTCACATGACGAAACACAGATCTCAGGAACAGTTCACAAAGAACCTTTTACTTGAAAGAGGAGTATCCCATAGATAGATAGCATTAGATATAAATTATTGTTCAGTTTGCTCTCTTAGACGAGGTTCTACTTCTCGTTCTTGGTACATCATAGTCCCAAACATGACCTTATCCAATGGCATATATCAATTGTCAATTCTAGATACTCCCATCTCAAATACAACCCCTGCTGGACAAGCTCACGGAGACAGTGAGCCTCTTAGGTCATATACTAGGTCAAGATAAGGGGAACCTCAGAGGGGACATACAATAGTTACAGACACATTCCCATAAGAAGACAAGCCTCCATTCTGTCCTCCTCCCCTTCTGATATTCTTCATAGCATCACATGGTTTAACAGGTTTGACATATGAAGACAAGCCTGACCTCTCCCCTCTCTGGGCCCCAAGTGACTTTTTCCCACATAAGCATATTTATGAAAACATCTTATTTATCAATGTTACCTAACTAATTCTGATACGACACATTCTTTCCATTTTTTTATAATGGATTTAATGGTGCTCCGTGGGATGTTCAAAGTTTCAGATATTTTTTCATAACCCAACCCTGATCTGTACTTCTCCACAACATTGTCCCTGACCTGATTCCAGCCATCTGGAATCATAACAAGCATCTGTCCTGCAGTCTAAACCCTGCTGCCGTGGAGGATTGAGACCTGTGTCCTAATCTGGGGCAGGAATAACTGCTCATTTACCATCAATGAGTGGGAGGCAGAGGGAGGCCTAATCCAATGTGATCTGTGTGATGGTGCACTTGATGGTACCAAGCTGTCAATGCAGCTCGCAACGCCATCGTTTGTAATTAAACACTTGGTATAATGTGGGATACTTTGATACTCTGCACCTCCAGTTGGAGCTGTTGCATATGCAGATGCAGTTAGATGCAAACATTGCATTTTACATTGGAGTGCAATGGAGCAAAATGTTCCCTTTTCACTTTTCAGAACTGGTTGAATGGCTATTTGTACCCTGTATGCACCAGCAATTTACCTCAGGTGAGGTAAATTAGACATACACGAAAATCACCTGCCTCCAACCATATTCATTTGAATTTTGTATAATTTAGTCCAGGCCATTTTTTGCCTTTCAAGTGAAAAATCTAACTTTCAGTTCAGATGTATTTTTTTTAATCCTCTAAATCAAAAATAAATACCTATGTATTTCAGGCAGAAGTTTGCATCCTGTATCTCCAACTCCAAAAAGTTCTGGGACACTGTGAAGTCCATGGAGAACAAGAGCACCTCCTCCCAGCTGCCCACTGCACTGAGGCTAGGTAACACGGTCACCACTGATAAATCCATGATTATCGAAAACTTCAATAAGCATTTCTCAACGGCTGGCCATGCCTTCCGCCTGGCTACTTCAACCTCGGCCAACAGCTCCGCCCCCCCCCGCAGCTCCCCGCCCAAGCCTCTCCAGGTTCTCCTTTACCCAAATCCAGATAGCAGATGTTCTGAAAGAGCTGCAAAACCTGGACCCGTACAAATCAGCTGGGCTTGACAATCTGGACCCTCTATTTCTGAAACTATCTGCCACCATTGTCGCAACCCCTATTACCAGCCTGTTCAACCTCTCTTTCATATCGTCTGAGATCCCCAAGGATTGGAAAGCTGCCGCAGTCATCCCCCTCTTCAAAGGGGGAGACACCCTGGACCCAAACTGTTACAGACCTATATCCATCCTGCCCTGCCTATCTAAGGTCTTCGAAAGCCAAGTCAACAAACAGGTCACTGACCATCTCGAATCCCACCGTACCTTCTCCGCTGTGCAATCTGGTTTCCGAGCCGGTCATGGGTGCACCTCAGCCACACTCAAGGTACTAAACGATATCATAACCGCCATCGATAAAAGACAGTACTGTGCAGCCGTCTTCATCGACCTTGCCAAGGCTTTCGACTCTGTCAATCACCATATTCTTATCGGCAGACTCAGGAGCCTCGGTTTTTCGGATGACTGCCTTGCCTGGTTCACCAATTACTTTGCAGACAGAGTTCAGTGTGTCAAATCGGAGGGCATGCTGTCCGGTCCTCTGGCAGTCTCTATGGGGGTGCCAAAGGGTTCAATTCTCGGGCCGACTCTTTTCTCTGTGTATATCAATGATGTTGCTCTTGCTGCGGGCGATTCCCTGATCCACCTCTACGCAGACGACACCATTCTATATACTTTCGGCCCGCCTTTTGGACACTGTGCTATCTAACCTCCAAACAAGCTTCAATGCCATACAACACTCCTTCCGTGTCCTCCAACTGCTCTTAAACGCTAGTAAAACCAAATGCATGCTTTTCAACCGGTCGCTGCCTGCACCCGCATGCCCGACTTGCATCACCACCCTGGATGGTTCCGACCTAGAATATGTGGACGTCTATAAGTACCTAGGTGTCTGGCTAGACTGCAAACTCTCCTTCCAGACTCATATCAAACATCTCCAATCGAAAATCAAATCAAGAGTCGGCTTTCTATTCCGCAACAAAGCCTCCGTCACTCACGCCGCCAAGCTTACCCTAGTAAAACTGACTATCCTACCGATCCTCGACTTCGGCGATGTCATCTACAAAATGGCCTCCAACACTCTACTCAGCAAACTGGATGCAGTCTATCACAGTGCCATCCGTTTTGTTACTAAAGCACCTTATACCACCCACCACTGCGACCTGTATGCTCTAGTCGGCTGGCCCTCGCTACATATTCGTCGCCAGACCCACTGGCTCCAGGTCATCTACAAGTCCATGCTAGGTAAAGCTCCGCCTTATCTCAGCTCACTGGTCACGATGGCAACACCCATCCGTAGCACGTGCTCCAGCAGGTGTATCTCACTGATCATCCCTAAAGCCAACACCTCATTTGGCCGCCTTTCGTTCCAGTACTCTGCTGCCTGTGACTGGAACGAATTGCAAAAATCGCTGAAGTTGGAGACTCTTATCTCCCTCACCAACTTCAAACATCAGCTATCTGAGCAGCTAACCGATCGCTGCAGCTGTACATAGTCTATTGGTAAATAGCCCACCCTTTTTCACCTACCTCATCCCCATACTGTTTTTATTTATTTACTTTTCTGCTCTTTTGCACACCAATATCTCTACCTGTACATGACCATCTGATCATTCATCACTCCAGTGCTAATCTGCAAAATTGTAATGATTTGCCTACCTCCTCATGCCTTTTGCACACATTGTATATAGACTCCCCCTTTGTTTTCTACTGTGTTATTGACTTGTTAATTGTTTACTCCATGTGTAACTCTTTGTTGTCTGCTCACACTGCTATGCTTTATCTTGGCCAGGTCGCAGTTGCAAATGAGAACTTGTTCTCAACTAGCCTACCTGGTTAAATAAAGGTGAAATAAAAAAATGTGTACACCCCAAAGGTTTCAATTTCAACTTATTTTTAGAAGAAATAGTGAATCATGTAAGGATGCCAAAACACTTAATTGTGTCTGTATAGACGACCATATTTGTCCCAACACTTACGCATCTATCTATCATCCTTTTGTGGCAAGTCTGTACTAAATTATGCATGCTAGCTTTTTATTGTTATCCCCCCCAAAAGCTTCGCTCATCAGCTGAAAGTGTAATTCAATGAGGCAGCCCCCCACTGGAATGAACTCCCAAGTGCTTCAATCACTTTGATTTAACTACTGTACTGGACCTAAAAAAGTAGGGCAGAGACAAGGAGAAGTAGAAGCTGACTGAGGGACGGAATGAGAAGTGCTCTGATGTGGGAGGGAGAGAGAGAGGGAGTGTGTGTGTGTGTGTGTGTGTGTGTGTGTGTGTGTGTGTGTGTGTGTGTGTGTGTGTGTGTGTGTGTGTGTGTATAAGCGTGTGAGTTTGTGTGTGAGTGTGTGTGTGTACGCAAGTTTGTGTGTGTGTGTGTGTTTGAGTGTGTGCGTGAGTTTGTGTATGAATCTTTGTGTTTGTGTGAGTGTTTGTGTGTGTGTGAGTGTGTGTGTATGTGATACGTAAATGGCAGGAGTGTGGCCAGAGGCTTCTGTTCAAAGCCATATCCATAGAAAATGAGGTACCTCCCCTAAATCTGAGTGTTCCCTCTTCTATACATGTCCTTGGCTTAGGGCAGAGTGTGTTTGTGTTTATGTGTTTGTGTTCCCTACTACACAAGAGTCTGACCTAAATGTAATACTCTCAGTTTAAGTTAAAATATTACAGTTTAGTTGATTCTATTGCACACGTGCTTGCATATTCATACTGACATTTCACTTGGTGTCAAGATGTTACATTTCCACAAATTCCTATGTAGCCGTGGAAATTAAATGAAAGCTCTCAAAAGGCCTTATATCAAATATCCCCACTTCATCTTCTGTAACTTCCTTGGTGCTGGACCTCTGACAGACAGGTCAGGGTAATCTTCTCAGGACCCCAGCACTAATTGAGGAATGAGGATTACCTCATCCTCTTAAGGCTGGTTAATTAAGCTGCTGCTGCACTGGCTCCAGACCAGACAGTGACAGAACGTTGTGGATCAACTGACTCCAAATCAGATGTACTCATCATGCCCCTGATTAAACAGGACAAGCACAGCACACCTCACAGCTCACACAGAGAAACCGAAAAACACCCTCCCCTATACACTAATATAACCAAACACACCTAAAACTGAGAAACAGAAGCAAGCACACTTCATATCGAGAATCAGAACCAAGCACACTTCATATCGAGAATCAGAAGCAAGCACACTTCATATCGAGAATCAGAACCAAGCACACTTCATATCGAGAATCAGAAGCAAGCACACTTCATATCGAGAATTGAGAAACAGAACCAAGCACACTTCATATAGAGAATCAGAACCAAGCACACATCATATTGAGAATCAGAACCAAGCACATTTCACATTGAGAAACAGAAGCAAGCAAACTTCATTTTGAGATTAAGAATCAGGCACACTTCATATATCTAAAACTAAAACTATTGTAGTAAGTAGTTGTCTCAAACAATAGTTGAACAGTTTTGAAAAAAATGAAGAAGAGAGAGAGAGATCTTATTGTATTTTTTTAAAACATTCACTTAGCTAGCGAATGCAGATCACTAGTTTACCACACTCAAACACCCAGCTCAAACAGAGAGGGAAGCTATAACTCTTCCAAGTCAAGGTAAGCTTTTGGTTTTATTGATTTATTGTCACAGGGGCCTCCCGGCGTAACTGCTAAACTGCTTGCTGACTATACACTGTACTGCATTATTGTAGTGGGTTTGCTAACACATTAGTTCTAGTAGCTATGTTGACTATGACGTTAGCTAATATGGTGACAACGATGTAGGCTGTGTGTAGCAGTTAGCGTTTATGATATTGGTCACAGACAGCTGATGTATTGTGCACTGAAGTCCACAAGCGAAGGTAAAATATTAGAGGAGGAGATTGCATAGATGCAAGAAGGAATTATACAATGAGCAAAATAATCATGCTGTTTGTATGTGGCTGCTATGAAAGTGAACTGTGTTTGCGTGTAATCAGGAGTGTATTCATTCTGCCAATTCTGTTGAAAAACATTTCTTAAACGGAAGCAAAAAGAACGAGACAGAGATAAACATACCTGAATTTGTCCAATAGAAACTCTCATTTGCAACTGTTGGACTAATGATTATACCCTAGATCAGGCAAGATTGTGCAAGGCAGTATTGAATGTGTCACTGTCTGTCACCTTGATTACTCACATTTTTCTCTCGATCTGTGCACCTACGTTGTAAACTTTCATTCATAGGTTGTAGCAACCTCATGGGTATGTAGTAGCCTAAACCTATCGACCTAATAAATTGAGCTGGGTGAACGGAATATGAAGGACAGTCATCCAACATGCTGTAATAGAAATAAAGCCACGCTCATAAAATAAAAATAAAAAAATCATCCTCCCTCATCTTAAACATCACCAACCGCCACAAGCGTACATCTCAGGCATTGCGCTTCACACAATCAAACAATCCCGCTAGTGCCCCCAATGCCCCCTAACTCTACCTACAGATGAATACAGAAGTGTAGATTTAGACATATACAGGTATATGATTTTAATTTGATCACAATGTTGTTGCAGGAAACAACATACATGTATAGGAGATGTAAAAAGTCTCCTTAAGTTTGCAATTTCCACTTACAGATGTCAACTTGATTTACCCAAACAAAAACATCTATCAACCCCTATAAAAATGTCCAGGAATTATAATCCACACAATAATTCACATTTCCTGTTGCTGCAAGATTATTTTCCTTCTGTGAGAAACTGGTAAAATTAAGATCTTGCAACTGTATAGACTGTGCGTACGTATGTGAGTACAGACTAAGTGAATGGGAGAGGATTGTTGAGCGGAGGAGAGCAATTCAGGATCTTTGTGGACCGATGACAAAATAAAGACCTTAAGGCTCCTCTTAACTGGCTCCTCTAAGTGGCAGCAGATGCATGCATGATGGAGCTACATAATCTCTTTCTAATCAGTAATCTCTCTCTCTCTCTCTCTCTCTCTCTCTTTGTGTGTGTCTCTCTCTCTCTACTCTCTCTCACTTTCCATCTGTCTGTCTCTCTGTCTCTCTCCGTCTGTCTCTCTGTCTCTCTCCGTCTGTCTCTCTCCCTCTCCGTCTGTCTGTCTCTCTCTGTCTGTCTGTCTCTCTCTCGCCGTCTGTCTTCTCTCTCTCTCTCTCCTCTCACCTCTCTATCCCTCTCCTTCTCCACTTCAAATCAACACAGAGACCAAAGGCCACAAGAACTCAGCCTGGGAAAAAAACTATGACTTTATCCTCTGTGATTGTCTGCATGTGAAAGATGAGGGTTGTCTCTAAGACTTCTACAGTTGAGTGGCTGTTCAGTAGAAAGTTAACTTTGACTTGGTGCTCAGTCTGTATGTTCAGTCTGTATCGCTGAAGCGTTACATAAATGTAAAGCTAATTGAGGATTATAAGCAGCGTTTACAGTGAATTCATTCTCTGCTAAACGCAGGAACATTGCCTTTTAATTTAAATCCATTTCAAAAACCTCTGTAGAGTACTTGCATTTACTTTACGAGAGGGAAGAGGGGGAAGTATATAATGATGCTTTTCCAAATCAGATGGAACAGATTATATTGTCTTTACTAATCTGTACACATATTGTCATAG